>NC_091474.1:35345457-35522957 GCF_036971445.1 Narcine bancroftii
CGGCTTGGCGTTTTTAAGGCCCGGAGTGCAGTCGGCAGGCGGCGGCAGAGACCTGCGTCTGACGTCCGTCTCGTTCCCCTGGGTGCAGGCCTTTGGCCCGGGGGGCGGTGGATCGTGACCGCCCTGATGTGTTCAACCCAGTTGCCTATGTGTCGAACCGCGCGCAAGTGCACCGAAACACCTGAGACAACTCTTAGCGGTGGATCACTCGGCTCGTGCGTCGATGAAGAACGCAGCTAGCTGCGAGAATTAATGTGAATTGCAGGACACATTGATCATCGACACTTTGAACGCACATTGCGGCCCGGGTTCTTCCCGGGGCCACGCCTGTCTGAGGGTCGCTTGAACCATCAATCGCGCTCGCTTGCCATCCGGCTCGTGAGCGCGCGGTTGGGGTGTCGCAGAGGGGCAAGCCCCCTCTCTGTCCCCCTAAGTTCAGACCCCCGGAGCCCCACCGGGTCTTGCGTGTGCGCGTGCCTGCCGCCGGGGGGCGGGCCCGCCGCGCGGCCACCGGGGGTGCTGGCGAGGGAGAGAAACTCGACCCGCGCCGCCCTGGGCACTGCCCGTGCCGGACGCGAGCGCGGAAGGACCGGAGCCTTTCCTCGGTGCGGGGCTGTCGTCACTGCCGGCGAGCTGCACTCGGCGTGCGTGCTCTGTCGTCTTTGGCGGCTGCTGCCGTTCTGCTCGGGGACTGTTGCCTCGCCTGCCTTCCTGCCTCGCTGAGGGCTTTGCCGTCAGGATGTGTCAGCGTCGACCTCCCGCCCGCCGCGCCGTGCGCGAGCGACCTGGTGGGAGAGGTGTGCTGGGGAGGGCGGTGCAGCCCGCGCCCGCGTCGGTTTTCTCCACTTTCCCGCTCCGGCGGGAAAGAAGAAGGCGACCTGGTGCTGTCGCACTGGCTGACTCCCCCGCGGTCCTCCTCTCCTCAGCCTGGCCGCCGCGTGCATGAAGGGGCTCTGGGAACAAGGACTTGTCGAGCCCGGGGACTGCCTCGCGCTCGAGTGTTGCCCAGCTTGCCGCCTGCCGTCCTGGTCTTGCAGCGCCTGGCTGCCCGTTCACGTTCCGCGGCTGGGGCACGCCTGTCTGCTGCCGCATGCCTTTCTCCCCCCCCCTCCACCACCACCTCCTCCTCTTCTTCCTCCTCCCTCCAGGGGGGTGGAGGCGCGGAGGTGTGTGTGTGTGTGGGGTGAGGCTGACTGTGCGTGTGCGCGCGGGTGAGCGTCGCCCCTGCCGCGAGCTGGTCGGGTGGGTCACTCACTGCCTTGCCGTGGGGACGCGTCAGTGTCGTCCTGCTGGAGCCGCTCGTCGCGGTGGATGGTTGCCCGGCCGGAGCTTGCGGTCAACCCTTCTGCCTACGACCTCAGATCAGACGAGGCAACCCGCTGAATTTAAGCATATTACTAAGCGGAGGAAAAGAAACTAACCAGGATTCCCCTAGTAACTGCGAGTGAAGAGGGAAGAGCCCAGCGCCGAATCCCCGGCTGCCTGGCGGTCGTGGGAAATGTGGCGTATAGAAGTACTCCATTCGTGGGCGACGCTCGCGGGGCCCAAGTCCTTCTGAACGAGGTGCAGCCTCTAGAAGGTGTGAGGCCAGTAGCGGCCCCCGGCTCGTCGCGGTGGAGTCTTCTTGGAGTCGGGTTGCTTGTGAATGCAGCCCAAAGTGGGTTGTAAACTCCATCTAAGGCTAAATACTGGCACGAGACCGATAGTCAACAAGTACCGTAAGGGAAAGTTGAAAAGAACTTTGAAGAGAGAGTTCAAGAGTACGTGAAACCGTTAAGAGGTAAACGGGTGGGGTCCGCGCAGTCCGCCCGGTGGATTCAACCCGGCGTTCAGGTCGGCCGCGCGGGGCAGGGTGGATCCCCCTTGTGCGCAAGGTGGACCGCCTCCCGCGTGGGGTCGGCTGTCGCCGGGCGCATTTCCTCCGTCGGTGGTGCGCCGCGACCGGCTCCGGGTCGGCTGTGAAGGCCGGTGGGGAAGGTGGCTCGTGGCTCCGGCCTCGAGTGTTACAGCCCCCCGGCAGTAGCCTCGCCGTTTCCCGCAGGGGCCGAGGAAAAGGACTACCCGCCGCGTCCTCTCGCCGGGCGCGCGCGACTCCGGTGGCGCGCGTGCCGGGGGGAACGGGCTCCCCGCGCTTCCGGCGTGGCTGTCGACCGGGCCGTACAGTGCACTGTGCGACCCGACTGCGCCTCGTCGACGAGGCACCATTTCATCAGATGCAAGGATCGACAATGAGATAGACAACAGACTCGCCAAGGCAAATAGCGCCTTTGGAAGACTACACAAAAGAGTCTGGAAAAACAACCAACTGAAAAACCTCACAAAGATAAGCGTATACAGAGCCGTTGTCATACCCACACTCCTGTTCGGCTCCGAATCATGGGTCCTCTACCGGCACCACCTACGGCTCCTCGAACGCTTCCACCAGCGTTGTCTCCGCTCCATCCTCAACATCCATTGGAGCGCTCACACCCCTAACGTCGAGGTACTCGAGATGGCAGAGGTCGACAGCATCGAGTCCACGCTGCTGAAGATCCAGCTGCGCTGGATGGGTCACGTCTCCAGAATGGAGGACCATCGCCTTCCCAAGATCGTATTATATGGCGAGCTCTCCACTGGCCACCGTGACAGAGGTGCACCAAAGAAAAGGTACAAGGACTGCCTAAAGAAATCTCTTGGTGCCTGCCACATTGACCACCGCCAGTGGGCTGATAACGCCTCAAACCGTGCATCTTGGCGCCTCACAGTTTGGCGGGCAGCAGCCTCCTTTGAAGAAGACCGCAGAGCCCACCTCACTGACAAAAGGCAAAGGAGGAAAAACCCAACACCCAACCCCAACCAACCAATTTTCCCTTGCAACCGCTGCAATCGTGTCTGCCTGTCCCGCATCGGACTGGTCAGCCACAAACGAGCCTGCAGCTGACGTGGACTTTTTACCCCCTCCATAAATCTTCGTCCGCGAAGCCAAGCCAAAGAAGAAACAGTAAACATATGGTATTGTATAAATTAACATTTTAGTGATACCAAAAAAGATTGAAAAATATTTCAGTAAAATCAGGAAAAAATTTAAGTCAATTATATTCTGAATACTGTGATAACTATTGTAAATTTCAATGAGAAACAGGAAAAATGGATCTGTCGAAATAAAGGACTTTATTCAGTACAATATACAGACATTCTGGAGGAGCTTGGAACTGGGAACTGGGGCTGCCTTGTGGGAGGTACATTGTGTTGGGATATTGGTGGTAATGAGAGGCAAAATTTTATATGAAGACTAACTGGATTGAGTGATATTTAAGTTTTGTTGTGGTATATATGGGCTTTCAAAAGACATTTGGGATTGAGACTACTGTGATGGCTATAAGAGAAAAGTGTCAGCAGAAAGACTGCTGGAAAATTGACACGGTGAAGCAAATACATGGAGAATAGTTGATTTCTGGACTGGAAGAAGAAGGCACAGAATTTTGATGCCAGCTCCATGGCTTTCCAAGAGATCATTTAATTGCTTCAACTTTGTGTTTAGAAGATGATTTCTAAATGTGACGATGAACAAATTGTAGATGTAGAAACTGTGAGAAGAAGAATGGACTTTAATCAAATATAAACATACTGGTGGTTTCAGCCAAATCAATTTGTTCACTGTGATCTGAAGAAAAAGCTGAATGGACAAAATACTGCAAAGGCTCAAGGGCCAGGCTATGTCCTGGAAGGAGAAATGAAGACATGAACTCCTCAACCTAATGAACCTTCCAGATCACCTACACTGGAATCTATCCAAAAATATGAAGAGCTGTCCACAAAGATGCGGGCCATAAAAAGCAGGACAACCCAAATCTAGCTATTTACTGCTCCAACAATTCCGTAATTGGCAATATGATAAAAAAAGCAATAGCAATATTAATAAATAGTATTTATTTCTGAAAACCTGTTCACCGATGCCCAGTTCAGATTTTGCCAGGACCATTGAGGTCTAGATTTGATCGTAATCTTGATCCAAAGAGTTAAATTCCATCGGTAAGGTTGAAGCAACTATTCTCACTATCAAGGAATTATTTGATCATTTGTAGCGACTAAGACATCTGGTAAAACACCTGGTCATAGAATCAAGGACATTTTCACAGCAGAACAGGACTTTTGGTCCAACTCTTCCACACTGACTCAGTTGGTATTCTGTGTTTGTCCCAGTAGTCTGCATTTGGTCCATATCCTTCCTAACCATATATCTGCCCAAAAGTCAATGGGCATCAACGAGAGAACATTTCAATGGCTGAAGACATACTTTACCCAAATCCGTTCACAACTTCCACCAGACCCAACCAAACATTCCCTCCTCTTTCAACATTTGATAGGAATTGTTACCTTTGTGAATCTTCCATCCCTACCAACCAATCTTTAAAGGAGATGTTTTGGACAACTTACTCTATACAGAGATTGGTGGCTGCCTGGGGTAGTAGTATTCAATAGTAACATCTAAGAGGTTTCTGGATAGACATGTGAAGATGCAGAGAATAGGTATATACATCATGTACAAGCAGCATATTTTTAGTTTAATTGAGGCATCATGTTTGCAACAGACATCATGGGCTTTTGGGCTTGTTCCTGTGCTGAACTGTTCTCTGTTCTATTTCCCATCCAATGGCCTTTTCCCATGCAACCAAGGGAGATGGAGCACGGATTCTTTTAGCTTTTCTCATTGGAACCAACAGGAGTCCAAATGAATCAATAATTCACTTGCACTACTAATCGAGTGGTCTGCATCCAATGTTCACAATGTGGTCATCTCTATTGGACGAACTAAATGAACATTGAATGGTCACTTTCCAGAGCACCTGCATTCAGTCCACACGAGTGAACCTGAGCTTCTGGTTATCTGCCACCTTCACTCTCCATCCTCCTCTCAGTCCTGCACTGTTCCAACTAGGATCAACAAAAGTGTCAGGAGCAATACCTCTTCCACCATTCGTGGACATTGTAGTCTTCAGGACTCGCTGTCAAATTCTCCAACTCAAGGTATTTTTTTCCTTTCTCTACTGGTACAGGTCATTTTTGCTCATTATTCATCTGCAATTTTTCTTCATTTTCCTTCTCTCTTATAGTACAACCTGACCTGTTAGATAAATCCCACAGTATTGCTATGAGCAATGCCTATCACAGGCAAAGAAGCTTAATCTTCCTCCAACTGCCACACTCACCCATTTTAACCCATCAGAGTTCTTCCCTTTGCAATACTCATGTCTCCCACCACCAATTGAAAGTTGCATTATTTTCTCCCTTCCACAGTTCTGACAACAATATTAGCAACTGAAGCGTTTACCCTGTCTCTCTTTCCACAGGATCCGTCGAACATGCTGAGTGGCTTTGGCATTTGTTTTTTTTTAAATAATTTCAGATTTGCAGAATCTGCAGTTTAAAAAAATTTTTCATTTCTGACCAGTTCTGTTGTGAACAAAAACGTGTTCAGGCAAATGTCTGAAATGTTGAAGTTCTTGCCTCTTTCATGTCTAAGCATGCTAGCAAATAATTGCGCACATTGAATAAGACAGTTGGCAGCAGCACACATCAGTTAAATCACTTATTCTCAGTATCAAACATTTCAGTTCAGGTGCAGACTTGTGTTAACACAAGATTTGCAAATGTAAAAAATGATTAATGCTGCACAATTTACATCCCTAACAGGACGGTGTTGAGGAGAGGGCAGGACTCCTGCATTTTATCAAATTCAGATTGAAGTTTATCATACAATTGTAAAGTACAACTGGACCAAACAGTGTTCTTCAGGCCTCCGTGTAAAAACAGGCAAACACCTATAGAGACATGGTACATATATTTACAAGTGATTTACGTGCAAGATATATATAAAAATAGATAAATATTGTTAAATTATAGTAGATTCGCTGAGGGTTCACATATGCACACTATGGTGATACAGCCACAACACTGGCCAAACTCCTATCAGCATACTGCAGGGGGCAACCACTGTACGTGCAGGTAGGCAACCTATACGAGATTGCCTGTTTTTACACCAAGGCCTGAAGTTCGCTGTTTGGTCCAGTTGTACTTTACAATTGTACGATAAACTTCAATCTGAATTTGATAAAATGCAGGAGTCCTACCCTCTCCTCAACACCGTCCTGTTAGGGATGCAAATTGTACAGCATTAATCATTTTTTACATTTGCAAATCTTGTGTTAACACAAGTCTGCACCTGAACTGAGATGTTTGATATTGAGAATAAGTGATTTAACTGATGTGTGCTGCTGCCAACTGTCTTATTCAATGTGCGCAATTATTTGCTAGCATGCTTAGACATGAAAGAGACAATAACTTCAACATTTCAGACCTTTGCTCGAACACGTTTTTGTTCACAACAAAACTGGTCAGAATTGAAAAATTTTAAAAACTGCAGATTCTGCAAATCTGAAATTATTTAAAAAACAAATGCCGAAGCCACTCAGCATGTTCGACGGATCCTGTGGAAAGAGAGACAGGGTAAACGCTTCAGGTGCTAATATTGTTGTCAGAACTGTGGAAGGGAGAAAATAATGCAACTTTCAATTGGTGGTGGGAGACATGAGTATTGCAAAGGGAAGAACTCTGATGGGTTAAAATGGGTGAGTGTGGCAGTTGGAGGAAGATTAAGCTTCTTTGCCTGTGATAGGCATTGCTCATAGCAATACTGTGGGATTTATCTAACAGGTCAGGTTGTACTATAAGAGAGAACGAAAATGAAGAAAAATTGCAGATGAATAATGAGCAAAAATGACCTGTACCAGTAGAGAAAGGAAAAAAATACCTTGAGTTGGAGAATTTGACAACGAGTCCTGAAGACTACAATGTCCCCGAATGGTGGAAGAGGTATTGCTCCTGACACTTTTGTTGATCCTTGTTGGAACAGTGCAGGAGTGAGAGGAGGATGGAGAGTGAAGGTGGCAGATAACCAGAAGCTCAAGTTCACTTGTGTGGACTGAATGCAGGTGCTCTGGAAAGTGACCATTCAATGTTCATTTAGTTCGTCCAATAGAGATGACCACATTGTGAACATTGGATGCAGACCACTCGATTAGTAGAGCAAGTGAATTATTGATTCATCTGGACTCCTGTTGGTTCCAATGAGAAAAGCTAAAAGAATAGGTGCTCCATCTCCCTTGGTTGCATGGGAAATGGGACAGAGAACAGATCAGCACAGGAACAAGCCCAAAAGCCCACGATGTCTGTTGCAAACATGATGCCTCAATTAAACTAAAAATACACTGCTTGTACATGATGTATATACCTATTCTCTGCATCTTCACATGTCTATCCAGAAGCCTCTTAGATGCTACTATTGAATACTACTACCCCAGGCAGCCACCAACCTCTATATAGAGTAAGTTGTCCAAAATATCTCCTTTAAAGACTGGTTGGTAGGGATGGAAGATACACAAAGGAAACAATTCCTATCAAATGTTGAAAGAGAATGGAATCTTTGGTTGGATCTAGTGGAAGTTGTGAATGGATTTGGGTAAGGCATGTCTTCAGCCATTGAAATGTTCTCCCATTGATGCCCATTGACTTTTGGGCAGATATATGGTTAGGAAAGATATGGACCAAATGCAGACTACTGGGACAAACACAGAATGCCAACTCAGTCAGGGTGGAAGTGTTGGACCAAAAGCCCTGTTCTGCTGTGAAAATGTCCTTGATTCTATGACCAGGTGTTTTACCAGATGTCTTAGTCGCTACAAATGATCAGATAGTGAGAATAGTTGCTTCAACCTTACCGATGGAATTTAACTCTTTGGATCAAGATTACAATCAAATCTAGACCACAATGGTCCTGGCAAAATCTGAACTGGGCATCGGTGAACAGGTTTTCAGAAATAAATGCTATTTATTAATATTGCTAATGATTTTTTTAATCATTTTGTCAATTATGGAATTTTTGGAGCAGTAAATAGCTATATTTGGGTTGTCTTGCTTTTTATGGTCCGCATCTTTGTGGACAGCTCTTCATATTTTTGGATAGATTCCAGTGTAGGTGATCTGGAAGGTTCTTTAGGTTGTGGAGTTCATGTCTTCATTTCTCCTTCCAGGATATAGCCTGGTCCCTGAGCCTTTGCAGCATTTTGTCCATTCAGCTTTTTCTTCAGATCACAGTGAATGAATTGATTTGGCTCAAACCACCAGTATGTTTATATTTGATTAAAGTCCATTCTTCTTCTCACAGTTTCTACATCTACAATTTGTTCATCGTCACATTTAGAAATAATCTCCTAAACACAAAGTTGACGAGATTAAATGATCTCTTGGAAAGCCATGGAGCTGGCATCAAAATTCTGTGCCTTCTTCTTCCAGTCCAGAAATCAACTATTCTCCATGTATTTGCTTCACCGTGTCAATTTTCCAGCAGTGCTTCTGCTGACCCTTTTCTCTCATAGCTATCACAGTAGTCTCAATCCCAAATGTACCACAACAAAACTTCAATATCACTCAATCCAGTTAGTCTTCATATAAAATTTTGCCTCCCATTACCACCAATATCTCAACAGCATGTACCTCCCACCAGGCAGCCCCAGTTCCCAGTTCCAAGCTCCTCCAGAATGTCTGTATATTGTACTGAATAAAGACTTATTTCGACAGATCCATTTTCTTTGTGGCTCATTCAAACTTCCAATAGTTATAGTATCCAAGGGCATTAATGGAATTCTCTGACTCCACAGGTTTTGAATCATTAGGTACCTCTGACTGATAGTCTTTCGGAATTTCTTGACATTTAGATCATGTCCCTCTTGTGTATGTCCTGCCATCATGATATTATGAAGGTAAGGGAAGGCACTTTATAATTTTTCTTCTCTAACTAACTTGTGCATATCTCACTGGAAGGTGATTACCCCATTTGTGACTCCAAATGGAATCCTACAAAATTGATATAAATGTCCATTGGCTTCAAATGCCATATACTTCTTATCTGACTTCTTCAGTGACACTTGGTGGTAGGCACTTTTCAAGTCAAAGGTAGAGAACACATTATATTTTGCAAGTTTGTTCACCATTTTGTCAAATCTTGGTGAGGGACAAGTGTCCAATTCCATGTATTGATTGATAGTCTGTGAATAATCCACACATATTCACTTCTTGTGTCAGTGGGTAGGATCCTTCACCAGTACCATTGGGGTTTGCCATGGTGATATGCACATCTCAATAATGCCTTCTGAAAGTAAATGGCGAATTTCATCTGCAATGAGGTCCTGATCATCTTTGCTAAAGCATCTTGATTTGGCAGCAATTGGTTTACTTGCTTGTGATAAATTTGGTAAAAGGGATGGCTCTTCTGTTTTTGCTGCTGTCAATGCACAGTAATGATCAGCACCATTTACAGTTAGCTCAGACAGAGAGAGTTGAAGGAAACCACCCTGTACTCAGTGGATGAAAACTTACCCTTTGAGGTACAGTGTGACACATCTGATGTGGCCATTTCTGCAGTCCTTACTGTTCTAACTGCTATCATGTTCAAACTGTAACTGTACAATTAAGTTGAGTGAAGCTTGGAAAGCAGCCACCAAATTTTTTAATTCTCACAACACTATATAAAGGACACTGTTTGACCTGCTGAGTTTCTCCAGCATTGTGTTTTTACTTCAGCCACGATGTGTACAGATTTTTGTGTTTTACTTTCAAAAGAATGGCTAAACTTTCTTCCAGTGCACTGTGTGCAACTTCTTTTGCTGAACGTAGGAAAGGAGAGGGGTTCACTGACAGAGTGCTGGAGTACCTGCTTAACTTCAGTTCTCCAGTTTCCTCCCACATCCCAAAGAGGTGTATGTTGCAATACATGTTCAAAAAATTCAGCAGGTGATGCAGAATCAAAAGGAATTAAAGGATAACCAACTTTTCAGGTCTGGGCCCTTTGTAAAGTATGGTTGATAGGTGAGTTTTCTGCTGTAAATTACCCTGCATGAAGATGGGAGATAGGATAGCCAGGGTGGAGTTAATGGGAAGAGAATACGTAGCAGGGATATACAGTATGGGAAATGGGATTACAATGAGACATAGACCCAATGGGCTGAATGTGCAACATCTATGCCATAAGAAGATATGAGAAATAAAACAAGCCCCATGAAAGATAACAAACAATTTGAAAAAAAATCTGGACACTATTGAAATTCAGACTGCCCTTGGATTTATCATTAATCCCTCTTTTTTCCTCAGTGTTATTTGCTCGAGAATCATTCAGTCATAAAAGAGGGTGGTTAAAAAAAAGGACGATGGTGAAGAAGGCATTTGGCATGCTTACCTTCATCAATTAGGGCAATGAGTTGGGACAATGTGTTACACTTATGTAAAATGTTGGCAAGTCCACATTCAGAGCACTGTGGACAGTCCTGATCACCTTGCTTCAGAAAAGATGTCATTAAGCTGGAAAAAATGCAGAAGAATGACTCATGAAAATCCCCCACCCTCCAATGGAAAGTTATTAAAGAAAATCCCAGAGAAAAGAAGTGAAGAGAAGAAAAATGAGAGAAAAGAAAAGGAAGGGAAAAAAGAGAAAAATAATAGAGAGAGGGATTGTTGTGGATCCATCATCTAACCCAGAAATTTCTCATTTTCAAAATTTACCTGGATCTCAAGGGGACACTAGCATTGGTCTCATGGATGAGATGGGGAACAATTAAAGATTTTCACCTATATTTTGTAGATATGGCTGCCATATTTCTTAGGTAATCTTCTCACTGGTGAACATAGCTATGCATTTCCGCATTCCAACGGGCTATACCTAGGTGTGAATCAGACTTCCATATAACTGCTATAAATTTTTTGGCCACTTCCAATGCGATCTTGATAAATATTCTTTTATAGTGCGACAACCTAATTTTAGGTCTTACACTGGCAATATTCCCCAATAAGAATAATTCTGGGTTCTGTGGAATTTGAATTCCTGTAATTTGCTCTAAGAGTTTCACCAGATATTAATTTTGAGTCTAATTTATATATAAAATCTGCTATTTTCTCTTTCACTTTATATATTTATATTTTTACCCTTGGAGACTTTTATCAGATCATTCACCTTTGGTATTAACAATTTCAATGCTGGACAAACAACAGATGGTTTATAGATTGTGCATTGCTGTTGAAAAGATTGGACTTTTGTGACTTTATAAGGAGGCAAATTGAAATATTCTATGAGACCAACTGTAATTCAACTACAGATAAATTTAATATGTGGTATGTTCCAAAAGCATATTTAAGAGAACAAATAATAAGTTATACTTTAAGGATATTTCAATTTGCCTCCTTATAAAGTCACAAAAGTCCAATCTTTTCAACAGCAATGCACAATCTATAAACCATCTGTTGTTTGTCCAGCATTGAAATTGTTAATACCAAAGATGAATGATCTGATAAAAGTCTCACTTTATGATGCCAAAAACAAATCTAACCTAGAGTAGGAATTATGTCTATTAGAATAGAAAGAATAGTCCATTTCCCTTGGATGAGATCTGCTCCAGGCATACATTAAATTCTATTCTCTCACCGCCTTTGTCCTAACAATTGCCCTTGTTTATTTATCTAGACTAGAGCTGATCTAGACAAAAATTAAAATCCCCTCCAATTAGTACCTTTTCATGTGCTGATTTGAAAAAAAAAATTCATTAATAAATTTCTCATCAACAGTGTCAGAGCATTCAGATTCACCAGTGTTCAGGATTCTGAATATATCTGACCATCTACCATTGCAAACCATGATTTCTAACTACATCCTGTATACTAACTGGAAGAATTTTTTGTATCAAAATCACTACTCTTTCTTTTGAGTTAAAAGAAGAACCCATGACCTGAAAACCCAATCTCTTTTTAATTTTTGATGTTTTTTTTCATTTAAGTGAGTTTCTTGAAGGCCAGGTCTGCCTCCATTAAAAAAGAAGTGTCAATATCCTCTTTCTTTTCACCGTCCCATTTAACATTAAAACTTATCAATTTTACTGTGTTACTCATCCCTATAGAGCACACATGTCAAACTCTGGCCTGCGGGCTAAATTTGGCCCGCAATATAATTATATTTGGCCCGCAAGATCATTTCAAAAATGTATTAGAGGTGGCCCACCCTGCAGCGAGAGCCGATGCTGTATTTTGGTAATGTCATCCCCACCCTCCTCCCCCTTCATTGCACATCCTTCCCCACCCCCTAACTATCCCCTCCCCCCTAAAGCCACCCCCCTTAAAAGATGGCCAGAATATTCTCAAAAAGGAATCCAGAATGGTAAAGTTCCACAAACCTTCTGCTGGGAATCCTAACAACACCCGTGCATCAGATCCACGGGACGCGGAGGGAGCAAGAGTGTTGCAGGTTGACCGTGCAAACTTTGAGAATGGGGAAAACAAAATTGTAACACGAGAAGTCTGTCGGTGTCATCAGCCGGCAAGCCAGTTGGAAGGCTCCCCGCACAACCAGTCACTTCTCCCACCTGTCGAGAGATGCGGCGGATTGGCGAGCGCCTGTGATTTCCTGTCGGCGCGACGGACATGGCAGGCTGCGCACAGCCCCCGCTGTTCCGCAAAGGCTGATCAGCAGCGCGCTGGGCCTGAGTGGGTGGGTAAGCAGGGGTGGGCAGAGGGTGTAGGTGAGGAGTAATGGGCAGGGGAAGTTATGGTGGTGCGAGGGGCAGTTAGAGGGAGGGATGAGTAGAAGGAGGGGTGGATAGTGAAGAGGTAAAAGGGGAGGGGCAGGGCGAGTAGGGGAGGGGTGATTAGAGGGTGAGAGACGGGTAGAGGGAGGAACAGGTTGAGGGGAGAGGCAGTAGAGGGGCGTGTATAGGATGGGGTGGGTAGAGGCAGAGCGAGTGGAGTGAGGGGTGAGTAGAGGTTGGGTAAAGGACTGGTCAGGTAGAGGGATGGTGGGTCGAGGGTGAATAGAGGCCTAGAGCCTGAGGAGTGAGCAGGAAATGCTGAGTCCTGATGCAGGCCAAAATGGACACAGCCTGTGAATGCTGACTACATCTCCACAGGGACCAAATATGTTTCCCTCAGGTCAAGCAAAGGGTGAACTTGAGCTACCTACTCTTGACCTGTAACATTATCCTCCTAAAGTTTAACATTACATATGTTGAAAGAAGAGAAAACATGCAGATGTTGTTGAAAATTTTCAATAAATATTTAGTTCGGCCCTCGACTTAGTCCAAGTTTTTAATTTTGGCCCTCCGTGAATTTGAGTTTGACACCCCTGCTATAGAGGTTTATCAAATCAAGTCCTTTACCCTCCCATCCCTTAATTCCACGTCTTCCCCCTCATCGATTGATCAATCCTTATCCTATGGGGAAAAAACGCACGGTCTCCAACAATCCCAATGGAAAAATAAATAAGGAATAAAGTAGAAATAAAGGAAATAGAAGTAGAAACAATCTCCCCTGACTCCTGTAGAGTGTTGATAATAGATTTTGCAACTCTACCCCCCTCCATTTTAGGGGTTGCGGCAAAATCTACACGTACATACATGATGTGAGAGAAATCAGGTCCCCACCATCCCTAGTAATCCCAAAGTAATAATATTTCATTCTTTATATGCAAGAGAAATACATAAAAAAGAAAAAAGAAAACATTTCCTAAAATGCATGCACCATTTCAATCGTTAAGTTTTGGCAATTGATTCTCAAAGGCTGAAGATCCAAAAAGAATCTCTTTTCACCACCTGGCTGAATGGCGCAGTGTGAAATTATATCCTTTATGCCAAAGGGATCTTTTTACTGGGTTGTGTTTCCATCTCTGTTTCAACAATGCTGCACTTATATCTGGATAGAACTATACTTTGTCTTCATTGGCTTCCAATGGTCCTCTTCTTGCCTTTGCTCCCTTCCCCGCTGCACCAAGTTTTTTTTTTCTCTGTCTTGATATTTTTAACATTTAATCAATACAGAACATGGCTTTTGGTCTGATATAGGACGGAGCATAAGGGACCAATGTGCCCTCTCAATCTCAATACATGTTCTATTGTCTTCACCCAAGACCATAGGCAACCAGTCCTGGAAGAAGAATATAGGTTCCCCTCCTTCCACTCCTTTGAGAGCAACAATTTTGATATTGTTCCTTCTGCTAAAGTTTTCTAATACGTCCATTTTTTCCCATAATTTCTTTCTTTCTGCAGACCATCCATCTATTTCATTCTCTGTTTTATCCGTTCTATCCATTACATCCTCCATTTTCTCCTCCACATTCTTTATTCTCAGTCAGGCTTCCTTGCAATTGTCACAACTGATAAAATATTATTAAGTTTTTTACTTGTATGTTTTTCTTTCTTATCCAAAGCCTTCATTACATCTTCAGTGGTATATTTAATGCTCCTTTTTTCATTTGTTTTTTACCCTTACTGGGAGCTGTAACAGTTCATTATTTATCTTCTTCTTCCAAACTTGTATAAATTTCTTCACTCTCAGTGCTATCATTGTCGAATCATCTTCTTCCTCCTCCAGGTCAGATTGCTGCTGTCTTCCTTCAGTAATGCTAGTGGTGCCAGCAACCTTGACACCTTCAACCGATTTGTGCATGCGTCTGCCTATATGCAAGCTTGTCTTCAGCGGCGTCTGTTCATTCTAGCAGGCAAAACACACTGCCGCTTGCCCCAGTGAGTGAACCCCTTACACAGATGCCGGGCTAAGCATCAGTCCCAGGCTTGAAGAAGCCCGGCCTCTGCTTCTGACTGCCATCTCCGATGCAGGTTAGTTTTCTTTGGTGACATTCTGGTAAGGATTAAATGTATGTTTTCTTCCAAGTTGAATAGTTAAATGTTGTTTTTCTTTCTCATTTTTATCGATTCTCCAGAAGTGGGACCAGTTTGCATTGACAAATATCAGAAACATGGACGAAACCCCCATGAATTTCAAAATGACAGGCAATAAATCAGTGGAATGGAAAGGTGTAAAGACTGTGCAAACCAGGCCACGAAAGGACTAGGTTTACCGTGGTGCTATCGTTCATGGCCAATGGGACAAAGTTAAGACCCATAGTAATCTTGAAACAAAAATTAAACAAAAATTAAATTCTCTGTTGGTATTTTTGTAAATTTTTATGAAAAAGGATGGATGGATGGGATGGATGGATGAAAATGCTGTAAAACTATTGATAGACAATGCGTGGATCAGGCGGATAGAAGGTTTATGCAAGGAACAGAATTTGCTGGTCTAGGATGTTTCGTAGACACTTAACTTAAAAGTAGATTCATACTACATAATCCCAGGTGGTTTGATGTCTATATTGTAACCTCTTGATGTCTGCTTGAACAAGCCATTCAAAGACCATGTGCACGAGGAATGGATTACATGGATGTCGAGTGCAGAAAATCTATTTACAAAAGGTGGGGCAATGCATGTTGCATCACTTGATATGCTGTGTAACTTTGTGCTCAAGGCATGAGACAAAGTGAAAGTCGAGACTGTGATAAAATCATTTAAAAAGTGCGGTATCTCTTGTGCAATTGATGGCACGGAAGATGATTTATTGTGGGACACTGATGATGAAGCTGAAGCCGCCTCATCAGATACAGACGGGGACCCAAATGATGACTGTTTAAACAGTGAGAGAATGGACGTGCTCGTTGCTGTCTTTGCCTCAGACGATGATAGGGAGAGTGATTTTGAAGGGTTCTAAATGTGTTGCTGCTTTCAGCAAAAATCTCAATGAAAATCAGTCACATTTGGGGTTTTTTTTTTGTTTTTCAAGGGTCGACTTACACGTCGAAGTCGCTTTACTTAGGTCGACATACGCCAAATTGGTTTTTCAGTGTGGATTGGATTTTGAGCTGAATTTAAGGTCTCAAAAGTATATCCGACATACAAGTTGACCCCCATTTGTTTTTGGTTTCACAACTTGATTTATACACCAAAATATACAGTCATGAATTGAGTGATCATTTATGCTTCATGCAGTAGTTTCTCATGCTGGTGTGAAATTCATGCCAAACTGGTGTACTGAATTGAATTGAATGAATGAGATGAGACCTGCTCTGGAGAAGATGAACTTTGATCAATATTGTCTCAGGTTTTGAGCAGCATGGTTAGCCTAGCAGTCAACGCAATGTAGACTTACAATATGACAAAAAGGATTATATCCAAAAAAAGGGTACATGATTGGAAAATGTTAAGGTGATTTTCATAATTAGCAGCCCAAAATCAATAAAATACACCAAAAAGTGTTCATGAAGCAAAATTTTCATTGGGCACTATCTTTTGAAATTAAATCTCTGTGGGATTTGAACTCATGCCTCTAGATCAATAGTCCAGAATTCTGATTGTTGGTCCAATAGCAAAACTATATTGCTATTGTGTCCTTTGGGAGATGATGATTGTTTAGGCAAGACCACGCTATATCTGGTAGAGATCAAGTCAAATAGTCACAATTAATGCAGTAGTTTGAGAGCATGGAAAAGAACCCATGTTTCAATGGTCTTTGGAAACAGAATTATATTAAGCTATTGTGCTTAACTCTATGGTCCATCATGTTCTTCCATGATCTAAAGCCAATAGTCAAACCTCGGATCCATGTAGGAGCATTCTGAGGAGGGATCTTCTCATATTCCCTTTGTCTGAAGTCTACAAAGAAAATGAAATTTTGAACTGAAAAAAATTTGTTCAAGATGGAGTCTAGTGTAGTACATAAAAGTGTTGGACAAACACAGCATATTATGTTGCATTCATGGAGATTGAAAAGACAGTTGATGTTTCAGATTTGAGCTCTTCTTCAGGTGACAACTCAAGCCCAAAAACTCAATGGAATTTGGACCTAGTGAAAACAAATGAAATCATATTTAGATTGTTTCATCAAATTGTGTGCTTTATGAAACTTCTGGCAACTTTATCAAATTGGTTTTGCAAACCAAATAATAAAACAATTTATAACCACAATCATCTTGATGCTGAACATTTATTTTGATTACACTTGGAAGAACATTCAGCTTTTGCCCAAAGTGGGTTTAAAATAAAGATTTCTTAACCATGAGACTAAAGTCATTATGTGCTCTTCAAGCAATTCTTGGTTTCATTTAAACATAAATCCAATATCGATAGGGCCTGAGACATTTTCTTCAGTTTATGGGAAATTGCAAATGAATGCTGAGTTGAAATTAGTTTAGGTGTGGTGTTAAATCATAATTAATGTTGAAATAATCCTTCAATGTTATTCATATGGTGAAATAATTACATCACTGAATCCCTAGCACAATTGTCATTTTATTGACATTGTTACAGAGTTCTGTGTTGTGTATTGGCCTATGTATTGTGTGGTTTTGTGTTGAAAAGTAAGAGTTTGCCTTAGAGAGCCAAGGTGAAGGTGGACTGCTGAGAAAATGGGAGATGGACTGAGCATGTGCAGAAAATTATCTAAAGATTTCTGGACTTGGACGATAAATCACCACTGGGTGCTGCTGTTGCAAGTGGCCCAGAGCATGAGTCATGGTCTGGAGGACAGTTTAGAATGTTGGGCATTTCAAAAAGGATGAACATTCTGAAGGGAGCCAGAAGGAACCGGACCAAGCCAGTGGTTCCTCTCTCTCTAAGCAACACAAGACAACTTTGAATTTTGTGCTCTCTCTCTCTCTCTCTCTCTCTCTCTCTCTTGGCTTCAGTTTACCAAACAAACTGAATTTTGTTTATGATCTTTGCTTCGGTTGAGATCAAAGTTTTGTGAGTCTTGTGTGTTTTGTGTTTGTTTTGTGTCTAAGGTTTTTCTGAGGGCTGGTTGGAAGTGTAGCTTAGACTTTGACTGCATATGTTATATTTAGGCTGGGGAATTTATTAGTTTTACACTGTTATAGAGATTTGCATAGTAACCAGTGGGCATTGTTATAAAAGGGGGGATTTTGAATTAAAGTTTGAAGGTGAATTTTTTGTTAATAAAGTAATTGTTTATCTTTACCCCTGTGTGATATGCCTTCTTTGTGGTTGCTGGTTTGATCTTGTAACAACATTAACATAGAAGATTACAGAACAGGACCTTCAGCCCTCAATGTTGTGTCGATTTATACTGTATATTCCAAGAAAAAACTTTTCCTACCTCATAACCCTCTATTTTCTTTTCATGCATGTGCCTGTCTGAGAGCTTCTTAAATGCCCCTAATTTTTCAGCTTCCACCACCAGAGCCATCCACTACCCTCACTACCCATCATATTCCTGATGTCTCCTCCAAATTTCCTTCTCTTCACTCTGTACAGATGTCCTCTGGTGTTTGCTATTCCTGCCCTTGGCAAAAAGGCACTGGCCTTTCACCATATCTATTCCTTTCTGGATCTTGAAAACCTCTATTATGTCTCCTCTCATCCTTCTTTACTCCGCACAGAAAAGTCCGAGCTCTGCTAACCTTGCCTCATAAGACTTATTTTCCAATCCAGGCAACATCCTGGTAAATCTCATCTGCACCCTCTCCATAGCATCCACATTCTTCCTATAATGAGGTGGCCTGAAATGAACACAATGCTCTAAGTGTGGTCTCACCAGGGATTTGTAGAGTTGCAACATGTCCTCTTGACTCTTGAACTATTAATAAAGCCCAGTCTTCTTAACTATCCATGTTAATCTGCATGGCAACCTTGAGAGATGTATTAACTTACAGGAATGAATCTTGAGTGAACATGCACGCACATATAACATGCAGAAAATAATAAATGGTGTAAAAAATTCATATAATGCACACAAGCATATGCTGCATGGGTGTAGTATGAAACACACAATTTTTTTCAAGAAGCAAACCTTTTGAAAAAGTTTGTTGTCCAGTGTAACTTACATAAATCTAGAATTTGGAGGAAATGCTTTGTTTTAATAATATTAACCATAAAACTATCAGTTTGTTGTAACCACCCTTTTGGATCACTAACAACTTTTGGGGAAGGCAATTACTGTTCTGGCCTTTATCTCATTCCATATCCATCAATGTAGTTGTCTCTTTGTTGAATTCTTAGCCAAAGGTCATTATTAACAATGTCCAAATCCCATTTAACAGCTTTCCTTCATGGGTCAGGCAGCTTGGCCAATAGTGGATCCACTTAACACTCTCGGTCATGGATTTTCAGTTCCCTCCTGGAATACATTCAGTGTCTTTAATTTGCTTGTTCCTTCCAGGTGATGTTCAGCGTGAAGGTAAGTGCGGAAGAGTGGTAATTTACAGAATGTTTACTTGTCTGATTACCCCTCCATAAATCTTCGTCCGCAAAGCCAAGCCAAAGAAAGAATTCTGGAACCTCATGGTGCAAAGATTAAGAGAGGTGTTCTCCAGGAAATGCTGCCAGGTTAACAGATTCAATCAACTTTTGTCCTCTATAGTGCCAGGAGTATTGTCACATAACACACCTAGTTTTATTCTCAATGACTGACATAAATGAGTGGCCTGCTAAGCTATTTTTAATACAAGACAGTCAGAGTATTATGAATTTGCCATCATATCACAGCTGTGAAACATGATGGGGAAACAGGAGGTTTAAAAATCCAATCCCATAGCCATTGTCATCAGTTTATTTCAGGGGTTCCCAAACTTTTTAGACCAGTGACCCCATCAAGGGGGGTGCTGCTGAACCAGGGGGGTGGGGTGGTGGTGTGAGCGCAGGGTAGGGTGATCAGACATCCGGTGTTAGGTGGATACCAACTAGACAAGTCTGTGTACAAATTGAACAGCATGAATGATCTGGATAAACACAGAAACCAACTTAATAAACAAATCATCTGATTTGGAAAGATGTGTGATCTGGAATATCTGTAAACAAAATAGGCTAGATCCTTTCATTCTACTGGCCACGTAAGCAATAAACAGTTGAAAGGAGTTTTTGACTTTATCACAGCATTGACCTTGCCCTGCCTTGATTTTGTTTTGTAAAGAGAAAATCTTAGGCATAAGAGCTTCTGAGCAGAGAACCCAGATGCAAGTGATTTATTTTGACATAGAGAGAGCCCAGGGCAGATTTTATAATCTTTTTTTTTTCAAAACTTTATTTAAAAGAATTTAGACAACTTACAATCAAACATAACAGAAAAGGAAACAATTTCTTGTATATATTAAAAACCAAAATAAACAAAAACTCCTCCCACCCTCCCACCCCTTCAACCAGCCCCCTTAAGGGGAGCCAAATATAAAGATAATACAGTGATTATAAAGAATATTTCAAAGTATTTCTAAATTCATATACTCCAAATAAGACCACATTTTAACAAAAAACAAATAATTATCATGCAAGTGTCATGTAATTTTTTTCCATAATAATACCATTTCTCGACTCATTTATTTTCCAATCCAGGCAACATCCTGGTAAATCTCATCTGCACCCTCTCCATAGCATCCACATTCTTCCTATAATGAGGTGGCCTGAAATGAACACAATGCTCTAAGTGTGGTCTCACCAGTGATTTGTAGAGTGGCAACATGTCCTCTTGACTCTTGAACTATTAATAAAGCCCAGTCTTCTTAACTATCCATATTAATCTGCATGGCAACCTTGAGAGATATATTAACTTACAGGAATGAATCTTGAGTGAACATGCACACACATATAACGTGCAGAAAATCATAAATGGTGTAAAAAAAATTCATATAATGCACACAAGCATATGCTGCATGGGTGTAGTATGAAACACACAATTTTTTTCAAGAAGCAAACCTTTTGAAAAATGTTATTGTCCAGTGTAACTTACATAAATCTAGAATTTGGAGGAAATGCTTTGTTTTAATAATATTAACCATAAAACTATCAGTTTGTTGTAACCACCCTTTTGGATCACTAACAACTTTTGGGGAAGGCAATTACTGTTCTGGCCTTTATCTCATTCCATATCCATCAATGTAGTTGTCTCTTTGTTGAGTTCTTAGCCAAAGGTCATTATTAACAATGTCCAAATCCCATTTAACAGCTTTCCTTCATGGGTTAGGCAGCTTGGCCAATAGTGGATCCACTTAACACTCTCGGTCATGGATTTTCAGTTCCCTCCTGGAATATATTCAGTGTCTTTAATTTGCTTGTTCCTTCCAGGTGATGTTCAGCATGAAGGTAAGTGAGGAAGAGTGGTAATTTACAGAATGTTTACTTGTCTGATTATCCTTCCATAAATCTTCATACGCAAAGCCAAGCCAAAGAAAGAATTCTGGAACCTCATGGTGCAAAGATTAAGAGAGGTGTTCTCCAGGAAATGCTGCCAGGTTAACAGATTCAATCAACTTTTGTCCTCTATAGTGCCAGGAGTATTGTCACATAACACACCTAGTTTTATTCTCAATGACTGACATAAATGAGTGGCCTGCTAAACTATTTTTAATACAAGACAGTCAGAGTATTATGAATTTGCCATCATATCACAGCTGTGAAACATGATGGGGAAACAGGAGGTTTAAAAATCCAATCACATAGCCATTGTCATCAGTTTATTTCAGTGGTTCCCAAACTTTTTAGACCAGTGACACCATCAAGACTACATGGTCCCTCATTGGAGGGGGGGGGGGGGGGGCGGTGCTGCTAGACCAGGGGGGTGGGGTGGTGGTGGGAGCGCAGGGTAAGGTGATCAGACATCTGGTGTTAGGTGGATACCAACTAGACAAGTCTGTGTACAAATTGAACAGCATGAATGATCTGGATAAACACAGAAACCAACTTAATAAACAAATCATCTGATTTGGAAAGATGTGTGATCTGGAATATCTGTAAACAAAATAGGCTAGATCCTTTCATTCTACTGGCCACGTAAGCAATAAACAGTTGAAAGGAGTCTTTGACTTTATCACAGCATTGACCTTGCCCTGCCTTGGTTTTGTTTTGTAAAGAGAAAATCTTAGGCATAAGAGCTTCTGAGCAGAGAACCCAGATGCAAGTGATTTATTTTGACATAGAGAGAGCCCAGGGTAGATTTTATAATCTTATTTTCAAAACTTTATTTAAAAGAATTTAGACAATTTACAATCAAACATAACAGAAAAGGAAACAATTTCTTGTATATATAAAAAACAAAATAAACAAAAACTCCTCCCACCCTCCCACCCCTTCAACCAGCCCCCTTAAGGGGAGCCAAATATAAAGATAATACAGTGATTATAAAGAATATTTCAAAGTATTTCTAAATTCATATACTCCAAATAAGACCACATTTTAACAAAAAACAAATAATTATCATGCAAGTTACATGTAATTTTTTCCATAATAATACCATTTCTCAACTCATTTTGTCAGCGTGTTATATTAATCTCCACATTATCCTTCCAAGTACTAGCTACACATTTTTGTGCTACAGATAACACTAGTTGTACAAATGCAATTTGAAATTTATCCAACCCTAGTCCTTTAAAAGAAACTATATATCCCAATAAGAAAATTGATGGGTCTAACGGTAATTTAATCTTAAATAATTTTTCCAAAACCAATCTAATTACTTCCCAAAATGGTTGTATTTTAAAACAAGACCAAACAGCATGTAAAAAAGTTCCAGTACATAGTCCAGATCTAAAATAAGAATCCAAATTACTAAATCCATATTTTTTCAATTTCTCTGGAGTCAAATATAACTGATGTAAAAAATTATAATTAACCATTCCATAATGTACATTTGTCCCTTTAGTTACACTATCAGAACACATAACCTTCCAATTATCTTCTGGAAAAATATAGGTTAAATCACTTTCCCATTTAAGCCTAGATTTCTCCCATTCTGGTTTATCCATACTATCCTGTAACAATTGGTACAAATCTGAAATATAACCTTTCTTAGGTACAGAAGAAATCAAAGATTTCAAATTTCATTAACATGGGTAAATTCATCTCTTTACCTTAATTATCTTTTATCAAAGCTCTGAGTTGATAATACCCAAAGAAAGAATTTATAGATATATCAAATTTCTCCCTCAATTGAATAAAGGAAAGAAATTGCCCTTCTTCAAAACAGTCCCAAATTATCTTTATGCCCTGAGAATTTCATCTGTTTAAATGATTATTAAACATTTAAAAAGGAATAAGTTGGTTATGATATAATAGGGTTGAATTAGAAATTTACCCTTTGATCTTAAAATCTTATTTCTTTTAACTCATATCCTTAACAAATGTTTTAATACCGGCATATTACTTTCCTGCAATAAATCCACATTCTATTTAAATATAAACTGATGTATCTCAACTTCAGATATACAAGCCATTTCCACCTTTCCCCAACTCAGAGGTTGGTCCACATCCATCAATCTGCTAACAAATTTCAACTGAGCTGCATCATAATAATTTTGAAAGTGAGGTAACTGCAAACCATTGATTTTTCCATGTAAATTTATATAAAGCTACTCAGGCTAATTTTCCTTTCCATAAAAACTCCCAGACTGTCCTATTCAGGTCCTAAAAAAAACCCTTTGAAAGTAAACATGGTATAGACTGAAACAAATATTGAATTTGTGGAAAAATATTCATTTTAACACAATTAACTCGACCAATTAATGTTAATGGGAAATCTTTCTATTTAATCAAATCCGTTTTAATCCTTTTTAATAAAGGGACATAATTCATTTTATATAAAGACTGGTAGTCTGTGTTTACTACCACTCCCAATATATTTAATTCTATCTGATCACTTCAATTTTATAATACTTTTATATTCTGAATAATCTCCATCCCCAACTGGCAATATTTCACTCTTATCCAAATTTACTTTATATCCAGATTACTCTCCAAATTTTAACAAACAATCTTGTAAATATTTCAAAGACTGTTCCACATCTGTCAAATATCATCCGCAAATAAATTAATCTTATATTCATCCTCCACAATTTTCATTCCTTTAATCTTATCATTCTGTCTTATTGTCTGAGCTAATGGTTTAATAGCCAATGCAAATATGGCTGGTGACAATGGACACCTTGTCAAGTTGAACATGTTAAGTTAAATGATAAGGAAATTTGACCATTTGTCACCACTCCAGCAGTTGGGTTTGTTTATAAGGTCTAAACCCAGTCTATAAAATAAGGGACAAAATTAAACCTCTAACACCTTAAACAAAAAATTCCACTCAACCCTATCAAAGGCTTTTTCCGCATCCAGCGCAACCACCTTTGGATGATTGGGCTGCTGTCTAAGTGTATTGACTAATGTTAACAATCTAAGAATATTATCAGACACATTTCTATTTTTAATAAAGCTTGTTTGATCTATATGTATCAACTGAGGTAAATATTTGGCAAGTCTATTCGCTAACACATTCGCTATAATTTTATAATCTACATTTAATAAAGAAATAGGTCTGTACAAAGATACTTTCAATGGATACCTATCTTTCTTAGAAATCACAGTAATTATAGCACTTGAACAAGGTTCTGGTAACAACTGCTCCTCTACTACTTGCTGCAACACATCTCCAAATATAGAGGATAAATCTTCATAAAATACTTTATAAAATGGAACAGAAAATCCATCTTCTCCTGGCGACTTTCCATTTGGCATCTCTTGTATGGCCTCTTTAATCTCAAAATCTGTAAATGGAGCATTCAATTCTTTAACCTCATCCTGCCCTAAAACAGGTAAGTTTATTTTAGATAAATAGGATTCAATAGAACCAGCGACCTGCTTTCCCTCAGAAGTATATAATTTTTGATAAAATGAATAAAACTGATCATTAATTTCCTGAGGTTTATAGGTAACTATTGAACTCTTTTACACAGCATTAATAGTTTGTGATGTCTGTTCTGTTTTTAATTGCCATGCTAATACCTTATGAGCTCGCTCATCCAGTTCGTAATAACATTGTTTAGATCAATGAAGCAGATGCGCGTACTGATAAGTTTGTAAAGTATTATAACGTAGTTTAAACTTAATTAAAGCAGATTTTTTTGTCTTCTGCAGCATCTTTCTGAAATTCCTTTTCCAATTCAGCAATTTGTTTCTCTAATATTAAGTTTTCCACCGCATATTGCATTTTAACTTTCGTAGTATAACTAATAATTGGCCCTCATAAATATGCTTACAAAGCATTCCACAATACAAAATTTCTATGTACCGAATTGACATTCTCAGCCTAAAACAAAGTAATCTGTCTCTTAACAAAAGTAATAAACTCCGGTTTCTTCAATAGGATTGTATTAAACCTCCATCTATAAGACGATTGTACTACTTCTGAACCTACACAGGAAAAAAATAACATAGAATGATCTGATAGAACCTGACTTTTATACTCAACCTGCAATACTCTACCTTGCAGATGTGCCGAAACCAAAAAAAAAATCTATTCTAGAAAAAGAATCATGTCTAGAGGAATAAAAAGAAAAGTCTTTCTCTGTAGGGTTTACTCTCCTCCAAACATCAACCAAATTCAAATCCTTCATCAAAGTTCCTATTTGTGTTGCCGCCTTTGATTTCCTTATACTTTTCAGAGATCTAACCAATAAAGGATCCAAAACACAATTAAAATCTCCCCCGACCAAAATATTATTATTGGCCTGATTAAACAATAAAAAAGCCTCTGACATGAACCGTTCATCATCTACATCAGGTGCATAAATATTTAATAAAGTCCACAATTCAGCAAAAATTTTACAATTAACCATCAAAACCCTCCCAGCATTTCCTTCATACGATTCCAATTCAAATGGTAATTTCTTATGAATTAAAATCACTACACCCTTCGCTTTAGAATTAAAAGAAGAAAATACATGGCCAACCCACTCTCTCTTTAATTTCAAATGTTCTTTTTCAGTCAAATGTGTTTCTTGCAGAAAAGCAATATCAACTTTCATTTTTCTTATATAAGCCAAAACTCGTTTACGTTTAATTGGGTTATTCAAACCCTGAATATTAAAAGTTGCAAAATTCAAATTAGACATTTCTTAATCTAATAATATATTCCACTACTATAAAATAATGCTCCCCTTCTAATTCCCTTAATATTCTAACCCCCCACCCCATGTAAAAATTCCAAAAAAAGAAAAAAAAACTAATAGTCCTCAAAACAAACAACTAAAAAAATAGTAGCCCCCTAAAAATCTGGGTGTGGTAAAACCCACTAGTGGCAGATGACTGAAGGTCTCAGTGTCATCCAGTCAGTCTTTCACAAAGTACTGAAACAAGAATAGTCAACCCAATGATTCCAGTCCCAATGATTGTTCCGAATCTTCAATATCAAGAAGACTTTGTGTCAATTCAACTTTCCATGTTTCCCATTCTTCCCATTTCCATTGCCATTTACCCTCCTCTTAGGTGACAGTGATGATGATCGTCCATTTCTTCGTAAATCTGGCAATAAATTAGCAAAAATTAATGCATCATGATCATTTTCAAAGAATTGAATTGAAAGTTCCCATAAAAATCTTTCAACACGGCCAGATAACGAAAGGCAAATTTATATCCCTTTTGCCACAATACTTCTTTAACTGAATTAAATTCTCAGCACCTTCTAATAATTTCTTGACTCAAATCCGCATAAAAAATCCACCCTATTATTCTGGACCATCATTGGAGCCTGATTCTGTCGTGCTTTTTGCACCACCATTTGTAATATCATTTCTCTGTCTTGATATTTCAAACAGCGAATCAAAACTGCTCATGGTGGTTGGCCTGGAAATGGTTTCTTCCTTAGTGCTCTATGTGCTCGATCTAACTCCAGACCATCCGGAAAAAATTCCTTGCCCAACACCTCAGGAATCCATTGCTTAAAAAACTTTACCGGATCAGGACCTTTTATATCTTCTGGAAGACCTACTATTTTTACGTTATTTCTTTGACCCTGATTTTCTAATGAATCGATCTTTTACAATAATTCCTTCTTCTGGATCCCCCAATCCACGAACGAATCCTCAATTTTTTCCATTTTTTCTCTATTATGCTCCACTTGGTTCTTACATTCAAAAAAAGCTTCTTCAATCTTTTTAAAGTTATCTTGTACAGTATCCACTGATTATCTACTAACATCACTTTTAACTACATTAATATCTTGCTTCATTCAAGTAATTTCTTCACATATAGTAGTCATTTTAGTTTTCACTTCCATAAATCCTTGAGTCATCTGAGTAGACATCTGTATTGACATATTTTCCATTTGATGAGCAATCCCTTCCAAAATTGTGAACACAGAATCCAGTCCAGGTTCCATCACCTCCCTTTGAGGCCTACCTTCTCTGGTCTCAGTCCCCATTTCTTCCTGTGTAAGTTCCTGTAATGTTGATCTTTCTTCCTCCTCTAACATCATAGGTCCTCTTGCAGTGTGGCTGCGGGTCTGGACGCCCGTCAACAGCATGCCAACCTCGTCATCCTGCCACCGTTCAGGCTCCCCCATAGCCCACACCTTGTCCAGTAATTCCTGGACCCGTGCTGCTCCGCGCATGCCCAGCAAAGTCACTGACTGCGCAGGTGCTTCTTCCAATGCTACACTGCGCGCTTCTGGACCGCCATGCAGTATTGAGGGCTCGCGGGTCTGTCTTCACTCGGCTGATCCGCCTGCATCCTGGACTCATGGGGGCGCGAGTCAGGGCCGGCCCAGCCCATCACTGAGCTGGTGCCATCTTGCGGTTGCTTGATCGGCACCGGCGTAATACTTAACCGAGCAGGAGTCCTCTGAGGCTTGGGGACTCCAGTCGACGACTCCATGGCTTCAACTTGGTAAGTAGGCCTCAATTCTTCAACACTTTTGTTTGGTAATTTCTTTTGCATTTGAGCTTTTGACTTTTTCACATTTGCAGCCATTGCAATCCTCCAATATCCCAAAATCTGTGAATATGATTTTTAACCACTTCTACAAATTTTAAATTCGGGTATTTAGAAGTCTAACTGGGGGAAGGTCACTTCTTCCCACTACGCCATCTTGGCACGCCCTCCCACAATTTATAATCCTAAAGGCATTAGCAAAGTAAACTCATTGGAGATCATAACAATTAGCCAGATGAAAAACATATGATATAAATTAGACACCTGCTTCGCTCTCCTTTTTCATTGTCAAGTTGGTAGAATCACCAATTGTTCTGTCAGTAAACATTGAGAAGCTGGAGGAACTGGACAGGCAGCATTCAAGGGTATAAATAGTCAGCCAATGTTTATCAAGGAACCTTTATCAAAACTATTCCAGTGTTTTTCTGCGATGGAGGTTAAAATTAATCTCAATATCTTGTACATGGTCTCAAATTTTACAATGTGAGGGCACAGTCTCAAAGGTACGATAGAGGCAACTTGAAATGCTTTTACCCTTCTTGGTCATTCTTACCCCTGCTGAAATGGGTACACTTAAATCAGTGGTTTTCAAACGGCCCCCTTTGATGGAATATTTGGGAATGGTTTTGGGAGTTAAATTGGTAAAATTAGAGTATGGTACAATACACACACTTTAAAACAGATCTTATTTGAAATACTGAAGAATTCAGTGACTTTACATAAATGATGCAGATGCTATGGAGATTTCACAAGTGGCTGTTAATTGAAGTGAATGAATGGACTATTGTCATTGTCTTTAAAACCACAGCAAGAGACAGGCTGTCTCCTAATACCTCTTCACAGAAAGGTCATTGAGAGATTATTGTTTACCTAAAACAACAGAATGTCCAAAAGATGAACTCCTATTGTTTGCTAGAGAAGGTCAGGGGTTTTGTAAGTGAGAGAGAGGGAGAGAGAAGGACATGCTGCCTGGCAGTTTGAGTCTCAGAGAGAGAGAGAGAGAGAGAGAGAGACAGGGGGTGTTTTTGACTACTTGTGACACAGAAAACTGTAACAAGCCAGGAGAAGCTTGTTGGAACTGAAGCAGAAGCTCCAGAGTGGCGGATAGCTGGAAGTGCCATCTGTATGATGTTTATCTTGGAATAAGTGATACAGAAAGGAACTCTGGTGGCCTGAAAGAAGGGGATTATCACCTGGAGATCCCTGATGGGGCAAGTTTAATCAGCAAGACACTGAGGTGACTAATGGTGGTACCTCAGTTGTGGACATCTCTCTCTGCAAACTTACAAGAACCTTCCTGAGTGGTAACCATTTACCTTTCGAGCACCAAAGTCTGCTGAACTTTATAAATGTTAAATTCTGTGCACAGTATAAGAATTGCCTGCAACTAGAGAACTTGGAAGAATGAGGTAAGATTGGACTGTGAACCAAAGAACTTTCTTAAATTTACACACACATTACATACATGCATGCTTAGAATTAGAAAGGGATTAAGTTAGGTTAAGTTAAATTAATAGTGATAAGTTAAAGTTTGATTCTGTTTTTATGTTTAAGGTTAATTAAAAACAACTTTTGTTTAAGTAACCGTTTGTCATGGTCAATATCTATTGCTGCTGGGTTTTGGGGTCCTTTGGGATCATAACACCCCCCTAAACTCACATTCCACTTTAAGTAATCCCTATGCCATAAGTGCTCTGTAATTAGTAAGGGATTGCTTAAGGTGGTATGTGAGTTGGAAAGGAAAGTTGAGAACCACTGCTGTAGACCCAGTTGTTACTGAAATATTTTGCTTGAGAAAAATTGTCATTGGTCCATTTCCTTTGGAGTTATGAAACCGTGCACATGACATGTCAATTAGCTATGATTAAAACAGTGGTTTTCAAACTTTTTTATTTCCACTCACATACCACCTTAAGCAATCCTTTACTAATCACAGAGCACTTGTGGAATAAGGATTGCTTAAAGTGGAATATGAGTGGTGGGGGTGGGGCAATTTGAAAACCACTAATTTAAATGAAAACACAATACATTTCCTAAACTTTAACAATGGTACCCAATGGCATTTTCTGGTATTCTCCATTAATCTTATCAGTCTTATTCCATTTTTGAGTTGATGGGAAAATTGGGAGCCTGTTGTACATTTCAGAAATGTCCTGTAGTTATTTCTCTGGAATGTCATTAATGTTCCAGAGTGACTTATAGACCTAGACATATCTGCATTAAAGTGCATTAGGAAAAAAAGTATTGCATATCAGTATTAACTCTGGGATGAAGAAGTCTCTAACGAACTACTACCAACACATTACCTATACAAGCAGATGAGCCAAAACACTTGACCACTGCTACACTGCCATGAAAAACATCTAATGAGCCATCCTGCAACTGCACTTTGGCAAGTCTGAACACCCGGCTGTACTTCGACTCCTGGCGTACAAGTAGAGACTGAGGACTGCAGTGCCAGTGGTGAAGACTGTGAAAGTATGGTCGAAGGAGACTGAGCAGTGCTTGCAGTACTGCTTTCAATTCATGAACTAGACCATATTCAAGGACTCAACCTCAAACTTGAATGAATATACCACGTCCATCACTGACTACATCAAGACCTGCATGGATGAGTGTGTACCCACATTTCATACTGGGAATATCCCGGCCCGAAGCCATGGATGAATCAAAAGATTCACCGGTGTTCCAGATCTCTACAGGAAGTCCAGGTATGACCTGCAGATGGCCATCACAGCAGCAAAGAGGCAATTCCAAGGGAAGCGGGAGACAGAGTTAGATACTCGCCAGCTATGTCAGGGATAGTAGACCAATGCATCCTACAAGGTGAAGCTGAACACCATGAATGGCTGTGATGCTTCACTATCTGATGAGCTGAAAAACTTTTATGCTCACTTTAAGAAGATCTCAATGATACCTATGTAAATCCTTGTAGAACCTAACGATCCTGTGATATCTGTCTCTCAGGTCAACTTCAGAACATCCTTCAAGAGGGTGAACCCTCGCAAGGCATCAGGCCCTGATGGCTACCTGGCAGTCTACTGAAAATCTGTGCCAACCAACTAGCTGAGTGCTCATGGATATTTTCTTTCACTCATAGCTGCAGTCCAAGGTTCCCAACTGCTTCAAAAGGCATTAATCATCACGGTGTCCAAGTAGAGCAGGAGCTTAGAGGCAGCTCCGAGGAAAAGAGCAGGAGCCTGAACAAGTTGACAGGCATTAACAAGCAGGTCAATATCTGTATTGAAATGTTCTATATTTTGCTTATTTAGCATATAACAAATGAAGCATAAAACCTTTTCAAATTTGATCAATGGTGAACATTACTAACAAATGTGATATGTTAAGACATGCCACTTGAAAGGATGTGTTTGCAGACAAAATCATGGGAATGCTGACTGGTATCTACACCTTATCAATGTTAATTGCCCTGACCAATCCCTGAGGGAGGAGTTAACATATCAAGTGCCTCTGATTTCAGGCACTAGAATTAAAATCCTGCTCAACTCTGAAGCATGTCTTCAATCTATTTAAATTATTTCTCTCCAAAGTTAATGTGGTGCAGCAGGATATCATCTATATAATGGGTGATTGACACCTCTGGGGAAAGTTGATTGGGTGTTAATTGCAGAAGATTAACTGTGGCAAGTACTGGTATGTGCTTTGTCTCATGTCCCATTTAAATGCAAATTGATTTTGCCAGTTGGAATTACTACACCCATGCAGTATATGCTTGTGTGCGTTATATGACATTTTTTTACACCATTTATGATTTTCTGTGTGTTATAAGCATGTGCGTGTTATATGTGTGTGCATGTTATATGAGTGAAAATACAGTAATAGCAGGAGTTACAGAGTTCAAAAAGGCTTGGCTATTCAGGATTGAGATGAAAAGATCTGCAAACAGAGAAGAGATAATCTGGACCTTAAAAGATTCAATTAAGTTAAGTGAAACACAAAAGTTTGCAGACACTGTAAAAACACACTGAAATACTGGAGAAACTCAGTCAATATTTTAACATCCATAAAGGACAAAGATATCTTGCCAACATCTTGGGCCTGTGCCCTTCTTCAAGGAATAAGCAGAATGAGTCAAAAGCAGGAAATCACAGAAAATCTCAGTGATGGCTGAGGCAGGAATCCAGAACAACAAAATATGTTAATTGGATATGATAAGGAGAGAGGTGAGAATTTATCACGACTGTGCAAAAGGAGACAGAGAGAGTTGGGGGTGAGGGTGGTTAACGAAAGCTAGAGAAGTCAATATTAATTCCATCCAGTTGGAGGGTGCCCAGTCAGAAGGTGAGGTGTTGTTCCTCCAATTTGCGGGTGGTCTCAATTTGGGAGAGCATGAGGCCATAGGCAGACATGTCAGCAAGGGAATGGGATAGGGAATTGAAATGGGTGGTCACTCGGGTTAAAAACACTCTCATATAGGACAAAGTAAGATCTGGGCCATTTGTATTGGACCTCCTGTAAACATTCTGATCAAAATAGTGGGGGAAATCTGAAGCATTTTCTTAGAAAAAAAGATCAGAGGTGCTGAGTGAAATGTAACATATGGCTGACAGTGATATTTTTTTGTAGCACATGGAGAAAAAGATCAAGTGAGCTTCAGATAAGCCAAAGACTCAAGGTGAATGCCACTTCTCTGTTGCTGTAAATATTATGCTTTGCAACATAAAGTAATCGCTTGACTGAATAGATGCAGAAATATGTACAATTATTGAGGTGTTGCATTGTGCAAATCAATTTTCCTGACTTAGTTGTCTCACTGAGATTTTTCTATTTATTCACAGAATGATTTTAATGGAAAGAGGCCATTCGGCCCATTTAGTCCTTATATATTCTCTCTAAGAACAATCCAACTTGTTCCACACCCCCATCTTACTCCTCGCAGCATTATAAATTTGTTCCTTTCAGCTCCTCTTTTTGAATTTTATGAGTGAAGTTGCCTCTGTGGCAACCCCTGGCAGTGTGTTCCAGCTCCATATTGTTCATCCTTTCAAAAGATCTTGCCTCATGCCATTTTGGTTCACTTTCATTCTACAGCTTTGCATCCGTATTTTCTCTGCCAAGGGGAACAGTTCCTCTAGACCTATGTCCTTCATGAATTTAAGGATCAAGGTGGCACTGGCAAAATGCCCTGAAACCTACGTTCTTTTGTGCACAACACTGTTTGTTGCAATTTGAAGTGGTCCATCGAGAACATATGTCCAAAGATAAACTATCTCGTTTTTATTCAGATATAAATCTACGTGATAAATGTAAAATTGTTGATGCTTCTTTAATTCACCAGTCCTGGGGCTTGAAAAGATATTTTTCATACATTATTCACACATTTAAAGGCATCGGTGAAGAGGTTGTGCTTGACGAAATTAGAGAGAAAATTGTGAAACTCACAAAATTAGAATTAGAAGTCCAAGTGGAAGATATGGAAGTTATTAGGTTTTGAATCGAAGGAACTGACCCACACAGAGTTAATCGAAATAGAAGAAGGAAGAGTTCCAAAACAGGAGAGGAGGAAAGAGGAAGAGCCACAGAAGAAGTTCACTGTAAAGGGGTTGGAAAATGTGTTTTCCCAAGTGAATAAAGCCCTTGCCGATTTGGAAAGCATGGACCAGAATGCTGAAAGTTTGCCAAGGTTAATCAACAAATTCAGGAAGCTTTAAATTGCTATCGTGGGAAAAAAAGAAGCAAACAATGCAAACAAATTTAACCGTCTTCTTCAAACGTGTATGGCATTAGGATTAGGTGGTCAGAACCTGTGGAGCAGCGATGTGTCTCCACTTCCTGGTCTCTTAGGTCTGCACCAGTGGTAGCACCACAGTTAAAGCAGCACTGTTATTTTTCTCTTTTTCTCATTCCTATTTACAAGTTTATGGTTTGAGTTCATTCAGGTAGGTCTGGAGCCATCATATAATTTGAAGCACTTTTATTGGAGGAGCAGCATATCCTGTGAACATCCATTCCTTTTACCTTCCCATCTTGAGTTCCCCTATTAACTACAGCTACACAATCCTTTATCCGGATATCTAAAATCTGGAAAGCTCCAAAATCTGGCAATTGGGGAGAGTTACGGCAGCACGAGTCAGGCGGGCGAGGTGGGGGGGGTGGGGAGAGACCGGCAGCGCAAGGGAGGGGGTGGGGAGATGGCAGCGTGACTGGAAGGGGGGCAGGGTTGGATATGGCAGCGCAATTCGGGTGGAATTAAATCTGGCTTTCCGAAATTCAGAACACACCCTACACTGGCAGTGTTAAAACACATCTCCCCACTAACCTTTTGTCAATTATCTTCACAGGTTACTGAGCCTCCTGCCATGGCTGAGAGACAAACATTACCTCCAGTCTAGCTGTTTCTTGCACCCTTTGTGTTGTTGCTTTCATTGAACACTTGGCTGTTGACTTAGGAAGGTTTATTAAATTGCATTACCAATTCCTTGCACCTCTAGTTTGAGGCACTTGCTTGTTTCTGCATTAGGACACATCGCACAGGTATTGGGCTAACTAGGGAAGACGTTAGCCAGGATACCGGGAGAAGCTCCAGCTCTTTGTCGAGGCTTGTGCACCCAGAGAGAACTGGCGCTCACAGTGAGTTAATACAAGAAGCTGTTTGCCAAGACTCAGCAACCACATGCACTTCAGATAAAGGATTGTGTACCTGTACTAGTGGTGCTCTTGGTTAAGGAATTTTCCTTGTGTATCACCTGATGTAGCGTTAAATTCTGCGCTATACTTAATACTTTCTCCTGGTCCTGATTTTGAAAACGTTTATGATTGCACCATTATTTGGCTGAATGTTATTAACTTTTATCCTACTGAATGTCAGGAGAATGCAAGTCTTTTTGGAATATTACCTAAATAAAGGATTCTTGCTTCACAATGTTCCTGAAGACACTGCAGCAAACATGCGTGGGCTGTATGATGATTAAAAACACAGAAATGCTGGAGGAACACTGCAGGCCTAGTAGCAGCTAAAGGAGGTGAAGGTATACGACTGACATTTCGGGCCTGAGCCCTTCTTCAAGATATAAGTGAAAAGCAAGCTGGTGCCTGAATTCAAAGGCTGGGGTGTTAGATGTGAATTGTGGAGAAACGCATGGCCTCAATGCCTGTCTGGAATATTGTGGGATTGCAGATGGCCACGTGTCCTCCCTGTCTGAAACTTATTTAGAAGTCACATCACCTGTCCATCAAGGTTGGACTCCAGCCACCCATTAGTACACACCTTGCTGTTAGCTCATTTAAATTATCTTGGATCATTATTAGCTAGGCCAGATCAGAACTGAATATAATATCAATACACAGTACATTCTTTCTCTCTGCCTTGTGCTCCAAGCCACAGACATTGCTCCATGCCAGGTCGCTACTGTGGACATCACTAGAAGTGTTGCAGGTAAGGTGTGCACTACACTTGAGCGGAGTCATAGTACACGATAGATCAGTGTGTGCAGAGAGCGCTGATATTCCATTGGTACAGAAAAGCCGGAGCATGTGTTTAAGTCCTTGTCTTGTTAGAGCGTGTTAGTAACTGCATGTTACTTAACAGTGAGCCACACCCTGAGCTACAGTGATCGGAAGTGTCTGCTGCAGTGCCTGTCTTGTTAGACTATGTTACTAACCATATATTACTTAACTCTGAGCTGCTCCCCAAGGGACAGGGATTGGGAGTGTCTGCTGAATTCCCTGTTTGTGGGTGAGCAGAAGATAGGTGGCCACTAGTATTAGAGTCCAACCTGGGTCCGATATTGTTGTTAGTAATATCGTAATTGAGTATCGTTAACATTCTCCCTGTTTGTCTCCTGTGTGTTGATTAATGTTGCCTGTGATTGTGTCCACACTCATCTCTCTCTGAACCCACTGAACATGATACCCTTGCAAAACAGAACAATTGGCACTGTGAGCATGGTTCAAAGAGTTTTGGTTGGACACAAGTAGAGTACTAACCATGTGGGATATCATACTAATGAATGTGTGTGCGGGTTTCCTGTTGGATGCATGAGTTATTCTGTACCTGATCACCAATGGGGGAAGCAGGAGGCGACCCAGGGGTCAAAATATAAAATCCTTGGGTGGACCGATGACTGTCAGGGGTTCATCAATGTGGCTGGCAAGCCACGCCATGCCGTTTGACTGGATTGAAAGGCTGGACCCCCATGGAGAGAAGATACTGCACCACATGGTCTCCCTCCTGGAGAAATAGAGGGATGGGGAGTTCCTGACACCAGGGGGAGTCATGCAGGAGCCCAATAATTACTGATATCCCTACTTAGGCGCCAATGGGGTATCACGTCCGATTTAACTAATCAGCGTGCCCAGAAAGATGAGGAGGTTGAATCCCGGCAATATCGCTGTTGTGCACTATTGGAGGCAGTGCAGACTGCCCGAGTGCAAATGGCCAACCTAGAAATTAAAATCATGGAGGCAGCTTCCAAGCTGATTGAAATGCAGCAGTTGCAAAGCTTTCTGATCTATTTGACAGCTTGGCCTAGGCAAAGTTCAAGCCTTTGTCCAGTGGCGGAGGGTATCGACACATGGCTGGAGGATGGGTATGTGTGGATGGATGGTGATGGCCCATTCTAGAATGGGGCCTACACCGCCAACTGCAGTGACACATCATTGGCGTGGGGACACGGGTTGTTTGGAGTGGGCACTGATCATGGGTATTTACGGGGGTGCCTGTGAGCACAACATTGCAGGGAGGCTACTGATGCCTTGGTGGACTATTTAGTCACGACCACACGCCTAAACCTTAGGGGGTGGGGGGATGATCTAGCCTCTCATGGGGCTGGCGACTGGGAAATATGTCTGGGAAGCCAATAACCTCCTGGTCAGATTGGAGTACATGGAGTGCGGAGCACCCACTCAGGTTTGCTGTGTTGAGGCATAGTTTGGCAAAGCCACCCTGCTGGTGACTCACAGAGACATGTATGGTCTCTGAAGAGTTCATTGTGGGGGTAAGTCCCGTGGGGGTGGAGCTTCCAATGCACAATGCCCACTGACCTGGACCAGCCTCCCCTCTGGTCCTCTCCCACAGAATGTGACCCCTGACTAATCTATCTTTTGAGCTCTCCACACCATCACCCCCCCCAAGAGAAGACTATCCTTCAAGTTGTTCCTCTTCTCCTATATAAGTGTCTACCAAATGATCATCGAAACAGACTGCTGAGATTCCATAACTGATTCCAACCATCATCACATCATTCTGTTTAACCAGTAATGAGCTGTTGTCACTTATTATGCACAGAACATTTAAGGAGACATGGACAGCTTTTGCCATGGAAATGTCATCATTGAACTCTTGAGCTCAACAACAACCACATCTTTTGTTATGCACATTCCCAGTGCATTTTTTGTAAATGGACCTTTTTTTTTCTCTCTCTTTTTTTAATTTGCACCCTGAGTTATGGTAATGGTGTCTCTCAGTATATTCAGGAAATTGGAGTTACCAATCACTATTACAATGTTTCAGTTTGCTAGGTGAGTATTGTGTGTGTTTTGTTTCCACTCGACAATGGGAGTGGCCCTTCAGCTCTCCAATTAGCAGAAACTCATTCCTAATGAGTGCTTCAGGAACTTTTATTTAAAAACTACTAATTTGCCCATCTTTCAGTCCTGACTCCTCCTGGCTATTGCTACAGGGAACCTGTGGCACCCATTTAAAGGGAAGGCAAGCAGGAATGACATCTTGGTGTCAGATGAAAGTCCAGAAAAATGGGGCACCCCCAGGAGATAAAGGTACACCCTGGATATATGCCTGCTGGCCTTCCCCCTGACCCACCATGGGATAGCACAGCAAAAGGCTCTGGCATCACATGGATGACCCTGCACAGCCTGCTCACAGATGTTGGTAGCAAAGGTGCACACACATTTGCAATCAAGCTAGAGAAACCAAGCATGCCAGTCAGTGGCCAGACAATTTTCTTTCCCTTCCCTTACTTCTGACACTGGCAAGGAGCTTCCACAACAGCCTGCTCCATTGGGAACTCAACGATCCTATTTGGTCAGGGGGTGGGGAACTGGTGAGGCGCTGTTATTGAGTTTGTTTAAGTGCCTTGTCCAGCATATGGAAGGCACTTGTCTATATATTGATCCTCTTGGTTTGCAATGTTTTTAAACACATTTTTTTCTCTCTTTTCTTTTGTTTTATGTATATATAGTTATGTACATAGAGTTTATTGTTTAAAAACCAGTTATTGATTGTCTTTGCAGTAATTGCAAAGTGATGTGACTTCTGAGGGGTGGAATGTTATATATGGATTGTGGAGAAATATGGAGCCTTCCTGCCTGTCTGGAATATTGTGGATTGCAAGTGGTCACATGTCCTCCCTGTCTGAAACTTATTCGGAAGTCACATCACCAGTCAATCAAGGTTGGACGACAGCCACCCATTAGTACACATCTTGCCATTGGTTTGTTTAAATATCCTAGGATCATTATTGGCCAGGCCAAATCAGAACATCAATGCATAGTTTATTCTTTCTCTCTGCCTTGTGGTCCAAGGCCCAGATATCACTCCACACCAGGTCGCTACAGTGGACCTCACTAGTAGTGTCGCAGATAAGGTGTGCACTGCGCTTAAGCTGAGCCGTAGTACTGTGATAGATCAGTGCGTGCAGAGCGCTGTATCCCCATTGGTACAGGAAACCAGGAATGTGCGTTTAAATCCCTATCGTGTTAGAGTGGGTTGGTAACTGTATATTACTTAACACTGAGCTGTGGCCCAAGGTACAGGGACCGGGAGTGTCTGCTGAAGTCCCTGTGTGTGAGTGCGCAGAGTCCAAACTGGGTCTGATGTGAATATCTGTAGTCTTCTTTCTTTGGCTTGGCTTTGCGGATGAAGATTTATGGAGGGGTATGTCCACGTCTGCTGCAGGCTCGTTGGTGACTGACAAGTCCGATGCGGGACAGGCAGGCACGGTTGCAGCGGTGGCAAGGGAAAATTGGTTGGTTGGGGTTGGGTGTGGGGTTTTTCCTCCTTTGTCTTTTGTCAGTGAGGTGGGCTCTGCGGTCTTCTTCAAAGGAGGTTGCAGCCCGCCGAACTGTGAGGCACCAAGATGCACGGTTGGAAGCGATATCAGCCCACTGGCGGTGGTCAATGTGGCAGGCACCAAGAGATTTCTTTAAGCAGTCCTTGTACCTCTTCTTTGGTGCACCTCTGTCTCAGTGGCCAGTGGAGAGCTCACCATAGAACACGATCTTGGGAAGGCGATGGTCCTCCATTCTGGAGACGTGACCCACCCAGCGCAGTTGGGTCTTCAGCAGCATGGATTCGATGCTTGCAGACTCTGCCAGCTCGAGTACTTCGATGTTGGTGATGAAGTCATTCCAATGAATGTTGAGGATGGAGCGGAGACAGCGCTGATTGAAGCATTCTAGGAGCCGTAGGTGATGCCAGTAGAGGACCCCTGATTCAGAGCCGAACAGGAGCGGGGGTATGACAACGGATCTGTACTCACTGATCTTTGTGTGTTTCTTCAGGTGGTTGTTTTTCTGGACTCTTTTGTGTAGTCTTCCAAAGGTGCTATTTGCCTTGGCGAGTCTGTTGTCTATTGCATCCGATGAAATGGTGCAGCCGAGGTAGGTAAACTGGTTGACCGTTTTGAGTTCTGTGTGCCCGATGGATATGAGGGGGGGCTGGTAGTCATGGTGGGGAGCTGGCTGATGGAGGACCTCAGTTTTCTTCAGACTGACTTCCAGGCCAAACATTTTGGCAGTTTCCGCAAAACAGGACGTCATGCGCTGGAGAGCTGGCTCTGAATGGGCAACTAAAGCGGCATCATCTGCAAAGAGTAGTTCACGGATAACTTGATCTTGTGTCTTGGTGTGAGCTTGCAGGCATCTCAGATTGAAGAGACTGCCATCCGTGCGGTACCGGATGTAAACAGCATCTTCATTGTTGAGGTCTTTCATGGCTTGTTTCAGCATCATGCTGAAGAAGATAGTGAAGAGGGTTGGTGCGAGGACGCAGCCTTGCTTCACGCCGTTGTCAATGGAGAAGGGTTCGGAGAGCTCATTGCTGTATCTGACCCGACCTTGTTGGTTTTCGTGCAGTTGGATAACCATGTTGAGGAACTTGGGGGGGCATCCGAGGCACTCTAGTATTTGCCAAAGCCCTTTCCTGCTCACGGTGTCAAAGGCTTTGGTAAGGTCAACAAAGGTGATGTAGAGTTCTTTGTTTTGTTCTCTGCACTTTTCTTGGAGCTGTCTGAGGGCAAAAACCATGTTAGTAGTTCCTTTGTTTGCGCGAAAGCCACACTGTGATTCTGGGGGGACATTTTTGGTGACACTAGGTAATAGTCTATTAAGGAGAATCCTAGCGAAGATTTTGCCTGCAATGGAGAGCAGCGTGATTCCCCTGTAGTTTGAGCAGTCTGATTTCTCGCCTTTGTTTTTGTACAGGGTGATGATGATGGCATCACGAAGGTCCTGAGGCAGCTTTCCTTGGTCCCAGCAGAGCATGAAAAACTCATGCAGTTTGGCATGCAGAGTTTTGCCGCCAGTCTTCCAGACCTCTGGGTGGGGGGGGGGATTCCATCCATACCTGCTGCTTTGCCACTTTTCAGTTGTTCAATTGCCTTATATGTCTCTTCCCGGGTAAGGACCTCATCCAGCTCTAGACTCAAGGATTGTTGAGGGAGCTGGAGCAGGGCGGAATCTTGGACTGAGCGGTTGGCTCTGAAAAGAGATTGGAAGTGTTCTGATCATCGATTGAAGATGGAGATCTTGTCGCTGATGGGGACTTCGTCATCTGAGCTGCACAGAGGGCTTTGGACTTGGGGTGAGGGGCCGTACACAGCCTTTAGTGTCTCATAAAAACCCCTGAAGTCGCCAATGTCGGTGCTAAGCTGGGTTCGTTTGGCGAGGCTAGTCCACCACTCATTTTGGATCTCCCGGAGTTTGCGCTGAAGATGGCTGCATGCGAGACGGAAGGCTCATTTTTTTCTCTGGCCAGGAAGGCTTTGCAAGGTGAGCCTGGTGGGCAGATCGCTTCTTTGCCAGCAGCTCCTGGATTTCCTGGTTGTTTTCATCAAACCAGTCCTTGTTTTTCCTGGAGGAGAAGCCCAGTACCTCTTCAGTGGATTGCAGTATGGCCATTTTCAGCTGATCCGAGGGTTTCAGGAGATGTGTCCATGAGGCAGTTTGCATCCTTGAGCTTTGCTTGCATAAAAATATCTGTATAGTTGTTTGGTAATATAATAATTGAGTATTGTTTGTCATTCTTCCCTGTTTGTCGTTCTCTCTGTATGTCTCCTGTGGGTTCATTAAAGTTACCTGTGATTGTAATGCTTGCGTTCACATGTCTCTCTGTGAACCCACTGAACCTGATACTCTTCTAAAAATAACAACATGGGAGAAGGAAAGAAAAGGCAAAGGGAGGACAACAGACAATTTGTTAATTGGATATGGATAGGAGGACAGGGGAGGGGAAAGATGTCACAGGAGTTTCACACAGCTGATAATTTCTGTAGTTTTCAACAATACACTCCCTTCTGGTGTCTGCAGACGCACTGGCAAAAATGGGATGTCCTCACTTTTTCTTTCATTTAGTCTTATTACATTCTTTGTGGTGTTAGGTACTATCTCACTACAGCACAGGGAAGGTCATGTCAGAAGGCAGTCATGCTCTCACCAATGTTACGAGGCAACTACATTCTCACCCAATTCATTAGTCTTTTGTTAAACAGATTTGTTATACTTATTCTTTCATATTTCTTCCTTTTTTCATTCCATGATAGCCTTAGATAAACTTGAGACAGGAGTATAACGTGCAAAAACAGGATAATTACAGAGCTGCAAGTAGAATGATTGCTAATATGCATATCCTCTGGATAAAAGTGGCCCACCACCCTTTGAAGGTCAACAGGAGGGTCCTGAGGGGTTATAATTGTGAAACTATTTTGCTACCCTTTGAACATCTTGTATTTATTCCTGTTTACGGTTGACGAAATGAATGATACTTTCGGAGGGATATAGATACAACATTCATATCCCACTACTGCACACGTGTCTCCCTTCTCAAGCAGGCCTAAAGCCAGATTAAGATATTAAGATGTTGCATGACCTGTAGCAAATATTTTAAAGGGGCCGGCTGACGCATGCACGGTGAGGGAGGGTGGGGGAGAACTTGCACTGAAATTACACTGAAATTGCACCCCTATCCTCCCCTGTTAAACCTACTTACACATTTGGTTAAAACAAAACTTACAGCGAAGGTGGCTGCGGGTGGCATGCGAGATCAGTGACTGTATTCGTTACCCATAATTCCCCCATGCAGCTAGAACCATTCTGCGCTTCCCTGGCGCTGATACTGGCAGAGCGGTTCCAGCTGCATGGGAGATTATGGGTAACCAAGACAGCCATTGCCCCTGCATTGAGCCATCGCTGCGAGCTGCTGGGGAGAGTCTGTGTTAAGAACCTCAATTAAATTTAAGGTTAGCGATTTTAGCCAATTATCACCTTCAATCAGGGTTATTAACACAGACTCTCAGTGGAGTCTCAGAGATGCTGCACAAAGATGAAAATGAAAATGCTTCTCATAATCATGGGGGCATTGGCTACTCTCGCTACTAAGTTAATCCAGCCCTGTCTAAAGCCATCTGGTTTTGCATGGCTACCATTCTCAGAGCCACCATCTCTGCAGTGAGCTCATGCTTCGGTACCTGAATATTCTTTTCAATTATAGCAATGACATTGGCCAGACCTTCCAAGGCAATGGCCATAACCATTAAATGTTTTCAGGCCAATATGGTTCTGTAACTGTGGTTGTTAATTGTTTAATGGAGAATGTAATCTTTGAAATGTAAGCTCTTTGTTGCTTACATAGTTGTACAAGAAAAAAACATGCTATTATCTTTCATCTAAACCAGCATCCTCCTACAGATTTTACACAAATAATTATCAGGATATTCACATCATGGAAACGTTTTTTTAAATAACTTTTATCTTTAATCTGTTCATTTTTTTCTGTTATGGACATACAAAATTTTGTTCTTAAGAATCAGAAAGTCAGCTGCAAAGCTAAAAATCATGAAAATCATAGAACATTACATCTTTCTTCTTTGGCTTGGCTTCACGGACAAAGATTTATGGAGGGGGTAAAAGTCCACGTCAGCTGCAGGCTCGTTTGTGGCTGACAAGTCCGATGCGGGACAGGCAGACACGGTTGGAGCGGCTGCAGGGGAAAATTGGTTGGTTGGGGTTGGGTGTTGGGTTTTTCCTCCTTTGCCTCTCAACATTACATTACTGTACAGAAAACAGACCCTTTAGCCTTCTAGTGTGTGCTGAATTATTATTATGCCTACTCCCACTGACCTGCACCCATTCCATATCATGGCTTTGTGGTTGTGCCTCACGAGCTAAATAGAGTTTTTTGAGGAGGTAAGAAAAGAAATTGATAAGGGTAGGGTGGTAGATGTGGTCTATATGGATTTGAGTAAGACATTTGATAAGTCCCTCATGACTCATTCAGAAAGTCATGAGGCATAGGATCCAAAGAACCTTGGTTGTGTGGATTAAAAATTGACTTGCATGTAGAAAACAGAGAGTAGAAGTGGATGTAAAGCATTCTCCTTGGGGTTGATGCATTTAAGAAGATCAAGCCACAAGGCTGAGTACGGTGTTAATTGTTGGACATGAACAGAGGGAACTTTGGGACCAAATCCATACATCTCTCAAGTTTGCCGCACAGGTTGATAGGATTGTTACGAAGACCTATGGGATGTTAGGCTTTATTAATAGGTGGATTGAGTTCAAGAGTCGAGAGGTCATGTGGAAATTTTACAAGTCTCTGATCAGACCACACAGAGAATTGTGTTCTGTTCTGGTCTCCTCATCAAAGGAAGGATATCTGTAAGTCAACCCACACTGAAATAGAATAAACAGCAGAACCCATTAAGTAAACAGCTATCTCCTTTATTCAGCCTTGTTAATGCTAGTGGGAGTGAGGGATACAAAGAAAGAGTTCCGTAACTCGTTCTCTACACTGATCCCTACTCAAAGCGTACATTCATCCCATTTTTACACACCCTACAAGTTTCACATGAGTTCACACAGCTGGCGATTTCTGTTTTTACAACAATATATTACCTTGTAGTATCTCCAGACAAGCTGGCGAAAACAGGATATCCTCGCTTCTTCTTTTATTTAGTCTCACTACATTCTTTGTGGTGTTGGTTACAATCTCACTACAGCACAGGGAAGGTCGGTCATGTTAATGAACCCGTATCCGACTTCCACAATTGCCCTGCTATCCTCTCCTACTGCCATCAGATGAACTTGAAGAACTAGATTACGATTATTTACAGCGTAACCATTTTTTGACTTTGGCATGACGAGATTTAAAAGGGTCCCATTGATGGAGCTATGACTTGGTTTGTTAATGGGTCAGCTTTTGTTGATGATACCAGTCACTGCTGTTCAGGTTATGCAACTGTCCAGAATGCAGATGAAGTAATAGAAATGGCTGCCTTCCACCATCCATTGTCTGCACACCCATCTGAATTGTTTGCTCTTATTACAGACTGCATAAAAGGGAAAGTAATGTCACTTAATATTCATATGGGCTCTCATATGCCTTCAGTGTAGCATATGATTTTAGAGCCTTATGGCAACATCAGGGATTTTGATATCCTCAGGGACACCACTTCTGTTGTCCACCTGCTGAAGTCACTCTCTCAGCCTACCCACCTCACAATTATAAAATGCGAGACCCATACCAAGGCCCAGGACCCTGCATCCCTTGGGAATTCTTACACAGATGCAACTGCAAAAGCTGCTGCTATAACCAGTCTCCCCACCATTTATTCAGGAAGCAATAAACTGCTTGTAAATACAGTGGAATGGTCTTGCCTGATATGGGGGAAGTAGCAAAACATCAGGGGGATGCCCCTGTGAATTTGACAGAAACTCAATTATGGACCACTCCAGCTGGACAAGTTTGTGTACCTGTTGCATTTTTATCTGTGTTGCTTACCTATAGACAAACTATGAGCCATCTTTGCAAGGAGAGAATGGTGAAAGTAGCGCTTCAGATGTGGTGGCACCTAATTTAAATGCAGATGCACAGAATAAGGCATCTGAATGTACTATTTGTCAGAAAAATAACCTTGGTAAAGCTGTTAAATGTATGCTGGGAAAGGCACAACTGTCTCAGCCATGTTTGTAAGCCTGAAAGGCATCCTAAGGAACTCAAACAAACCAAACGGTGTGATGATGGCGGTTTTAGCAATGTCCTCTGCATGGACTGTGATTTGGTAATAACCACTGATGAGGCTGACCTTGGAGAATATCCGTGCTCCTTGTAAGTTTGCAGTAAAGTCCTGTATGTGGGGCACAGGTACCTGTCTGATGTGGTGACCTCGTTGAGGCGGTGATAATCCATGCATGGCCTCCCAGCTCTTTCATCTTCCAGAACTCCTCCTTTACGAGATTGAATTTCTCGGAGGGGGGGGAGGGGAGGAGGTGGCATGCCCTGACATGTAATGGGGGGCCCCTTAGCGAGGATGTGGTGTTGTAACCCGTGTTTTGGTTCTGTTGAGGTAAACTGTGGCCCCACAATGGAGGGCAATTCTGCCAGGATATGTGTGAACTCGTTATTGTTGGCAGTGACAGAACATGTGTGAGGGGCTGGTAGCTTGGCCTCCCCTAGGGAGAAAGTTTGTAAAGTCTTGGCGTTCCCTAACCACCGCCCTTTGAGGTCCACCATCAAACAATATGCCCTGAGAAAGTCTGCCCCCTGTAGTGGTGGTTGCACTGCTCCCTGGGTGAACGTCCATGTGAACCAGCTGTTCCCAAAGCAAAGTGGAATGATCTGGATGCCGAAGGTTCGGATGTTGGAATTATTTGCGTCCCTCAGGGCTGGGCCTGGTTTCCTATTGCAGGAGTCACAAGTTGAGGGTGGCAGGACACTGAGCTCGGCCCCAGGAACTGTGGCCCTGATAAGGAGTTCCACATGTGGAGAAGGCTGTCTCGTTGGTTGGCTGCTACAATCACTAGCGACAGTTGGCCGTGGCATTTCCCTGAAATGCGCAGGGAGGGCAGCATCGACGGACCTCTGAACCCCACCATTAGAAACAATACTGCTCGCTGAATGGGGGGAGGGGGGTGGGGTCCATTGGCCTGCTGGTCAGCTGTGGCAATCTAGTCATCCACTGCACACAAGGCTTTGCAATTTGGTCTATCTCGATGCTGGAGCCTCTCATCACTCCCAGAGAACATCTACTCGAGCTGCAATTTTCCTGGGGCTTCTGAAATCCTCCTCAGTGAGCAGCAGTTGGATGTCCTCTGGTAGTTGCTCCAGGAAGATCTGCTCAAAGAGCAGGCAAGGTTTGTGGCCATCGGTTAATGCTAACACACCATTCATGAGAGCGGAAGTGGCCCCATCCGCCAAACTGTCCATGTGCCAGAGTTGTGCTTGCATTTAGAGAGCCTGAAAGTATGGGTTAATAACTCCTAGATGGCTCCAGAGGCTGCCGGAGGAAGTCAACGACCTGGTGGCTGTGTCCTGGTTGAGCGAGCTCAGCATGTAATAATATCTTGTGGCGTTGTCTGTGATCTGTCAAATCTGGAACTGGGCCTCGGCCTGCTCAAACTATACCAGCGGCTGCAAAGTCCAGAATGTTGTCAGTTTCAGTGAAACTGCATGGCGTGTTGCTTGTTCCTCCATCGTTGGATCCAAAGTGCCGTTTGAACCAGTCGGGGTCACCAATGTAGCACTTGCTACAGCACGGCATGAAAGTAAGATGCTGACACGAGGTGAGTCTAGTGAAAACTGATTTATTGACAGTTTCCCCTGCTTAATATAGGCCCACTGGGCCTAGTTGACCCACCACTTCCAGCGGAAATGACGTCACTGGCTTGCTGTCCGCTGTTAGGCCAGTGTCCCCACCAGTGCTCATTGTGCGGCCTGCAACCTATGACAAAAGGCCATTTCATCAGCATGGCCCTTGCAGGATTGCCACGTTCAGCTGCCATCTTGTGTGCTGGGATGCCTATCAGGTAGCGGGCCTCCACAACAGATTGATTTTATTGAATTACCTAGAGTACGTAACTATAAATATGTTTTGTGTTGCTTGATCTTTTCAGTAGATATATAGAGGCTATCCCCACTCAAAATGCCACAGCTGAAACAACAGTAGGTGTTATTCTGCAAGAAATAATACCAAGGTTTGGGTTGCCAACCATTATCAGCTCCAATCATGGATTTTACAGCTAGAGGATACGAAGATTTATTCAAACATCTCAAGATTGAACAGCAATTTCACTGTGCCCACCACCCATAAGCATCAGGGATGATAGAAATGGCAAATGGGTCTTTGACAAATAAGCCTGTTAAACTAGCTGAGGAGACAGGATTGAATTGGCTAAAAGTACTCCCCTGGCTCTCTTTGAAATGAGAATTACACCTCATGGTGGTACAGGATTAATTCCAGCTGAAGGTTTATTTGGGAAACCATTATTACCCCTTGGGCAGCTGGTAAGAATATAGAAGCTTGTTTGGATTTTCATGTCCTGGGTGAAAGATGATTAGCTATGTTCGACAACTAACTGAAATTCTCCAGACTTGACATTTAGAGGTTCTGAACACTCAAGGAAAGGAAGTCGAACTGGGAACAACGTTACCTGGTATCCAGCCAAGAGATTATGTTTTGGTCAGGAATTTGGGACAGAGGAAGTTGGTACCTAAGTGGAAGGGTCTGTTCCGGGTATTACTTACCACACCCACGGCAGTATAGGCCGAAGAGCAATCCAGGTGGGTACAGACTGTAAGAGGATCAGCAAGAGAAGTTAGAGCTCGTGAAACCTGTCACTTATAAACAGGACACCATGGACATTGTATATATTGATGGGATTGCGGAGCTTTATTCTGGGACTTTTTTGATCATATTTCAAGTAGTAGGGAATGCGGGGGACAAGCAAGGAAGGAATAACACATATTTGCATATGTCTCTCATATACGTTAAGTCTATGGGAGTGTCTCAGTGTTGGGTTTGTTCTCAATTATCATCCCGTAGTGGTCAGGGAGTTCCTATGATGGTAATACCATTTCATCAAATGGAGCACTGAACTTGGAGGCATCACAATAATCTCGACAAAAATGAAATGAGCTATTTCTGAAACTGAATAATACATTATGATCCTTTTCCCTAATTATGGGGTTGAGAAAGCTGCCCGGGAGTTAATTAATATGGCCATTGTCTTGGAAGATCTGGCCAATGTCACTGCTATAATTGAAAAGAATACTCCGATATAGATCCATGAGCTCACAGCAGTGATGGTGGCTCTGAGAAAGGTAGCCATGCAAAGCCGGATGGCTTTTAACCTCCTGCTTGCAGAGAAGAGTAGCACATGTGCAGTAGTGGGACAGGAATGTGGTACCCATATCCCCGATGCCTCCGAAAATATCATTGATATGGTCAGCCATATACAGGAATAAATACAAGATATTCTAAGGGTAGCAAACCAGTTTTACAATTATAACCCTTCAGGACCCTTCTGTGTCCTTCAAAGGGTGGTGGGCCACTTTTATCCAGGGGTTATGCGTATTAGCAATCATTCTACTTGTAGCTCTGTTGTTATCCTATTTTTGCAAGTTATACCCCTGTCTCAGTTCCATAATGTTATCATAGAATGAAAAAAAGGAATGCGAAAGAATGATGAATATAATTAACAAAGGGTTAATGAATTGGGTGAGAATGTAGTTGCCTTGTAACATAAGGTGAGAAGGTGACTGCCCTCATGACCTTCCCTGTGCTGCAGTGAGATAGTAACTAACACCACAAAGAATGGTAGTAAGACTAAATAAAAGACTTTAGAACATTCTGTTTTTGCCAGCTTGTCTGAAGACACCACATATTGTAAAAACAGAAATTTCCAGCTGTGTGAAACTTGTAGGGTTTCATGCAAACCCCTGCTTGAAGGAACTGTGCATGCTTTGAGCGGGGATCAGTGTAGAGAATGAGTTACTGAACTCTTTTTTTTGTGTACCCCTCACTCCAGCGAGCATTAGTAAGGCTGAATAAAGGAGACTGTTGTACGCTTAATTAGTTCTCCTGTTTATTCTATTACCGTGCGGGCTGACTTTCACAGATATGGAAGCTATGCAGTGGGTGCAGAGGAAGTTTACCAGGATGTTTCCTGGATTGGAAAATAAGTCTTATAAGGCAAGGTTAGCAGTGCTGGGACTTCTCTCTTTGGAATGAAGAAGGATGAGAGGAGACTTAATAGAGGTCTACAAGATTCTGAGCAGCATAGACAGGGTGGACAGCCAGCACCTTTTCCCCAGGGCATGAAGAGCAAGCACCTGAGGACACATGCACCAAGTTAAGGGAGGGAAGTTTAGGGGAGACATCAGGGGTAAGTTTTTTTACACAGAGAATTGTGGGCAACTGGAATGCCTTGCCAGAATCGTGGTGGAGGTAGAAACATAAGGGGATTTAAGAATCTCGTAGGCACACAAAAGAAAAATAGAGGATTTAGTGCTTTTTTAAAATATAAGAATATATGGGTCAGCATCACATCGAGGGCTGAATAGTCTGAACTGTGCTGTAATGTTCTCTGTTCCATGATCTATGTTCCCATCCATATACCTGTCCAAATTTTTCTTAAGTATTAAAATTGAGCCCAAATTCACTGCTTAGCTGGCAGCTCGTTCCGTACTCTCACAGTCTCTGTGTAAAGAAATTGCCCCAGTGTTCCTCCTAAACCTCCATGCTTTCAGCTATAACCCATGCCTTCTGGTTTGTATCTCACATAACCTCAGTTTAAAAAAAATCCTACTTGCATTTACTCTACACCCATTATAATTTTATTTATCTGTGTGAAATCTCCCTTCATTTTTCTACATTCCAGGGAATAAAATTCCTAACCCGTTTAACCATGCCCTATTATGAAGTTGCTCATGTATCAGCCACAACCTAATAAATCTTTTCTGCACTCTTTCAATTTTATTGATCATGTTTTCTGTAGTTAGGTACCCAAACTACACAATATGCCAATTTTGTCCTCACCAATCTCTTCTTCAACTTTACCATAATGTCACAACTCCTATACTCAAATCTTGGATTTATGAAGGCCAACATACCAAAAGCCCTTTATAACCTGATCTACCTGTGACACCATTTTCAAAGAATTATGGATCTGTATTCACTACACTCCTCAGTGCCATACCACAGACTGTGCATGTCTTAACTTTGTTTGCCCTTCTGGAATGCAACACTGCACTGGTCTTCATTAAGTTCCATGTGCCATTTTGTAGCCCACTTTTCCAGCTGGTCCAGATCCCTCTGAAAGCCTTCCCTGCTGTCCTCCAATTATTGTGCCATCTGTAAACTTGCTGATCTAACTGACCACATTATCATCTAGATCATTGATATAGATGACAAACAACAATGGGTCCAACACCAATCCTTGAGGCACACCACAAGTCACAGGCCTCCAGTCAGAGGCAATCCTCCACTACCACTTTCTGGCTTTTCCCCTAAATGTATTGTTGAATCCTTACCATGAATACTGATCAGTTGAAGTTTCCTGACTAACCTCCCACGTGGGACCTTGTCAAGGTCTTACTAAAATCCATGGAGAGAGCATTCACAGTCTTTCCTTCATCAAATTTCTTGGTAGCTTCCTCAAAAATCTCTATAACATTTATTTAACACAACCTACAATGCACAAAGCCATGTTGACTTACCTGAATCAGTCCCTGACTATACAAATACTTTTCGTATTTGATCTCTTGGAACATCTTTCAATAATTTACCAATTACAGATGTCAATCTCACTGGCCTATAATTTCCTTAGTTCTTTTGGGAACTTTTTTTTAAACAGTAGAACAATATGAGCTACCCTTCCTTCCAATCCTCTGGCACTCCACCTGTGGCGAAGGACATTTTACATATATCTGCCCGGGCCCATATTCTGGCCACTGCCTGAGTTTTGGGTTCTGTCCTGAAACACTGAATGGCTACTTTTTTTCTGTGGATGGTGCCTGTGACCTGTTGATCTCCTCCAGAAGTTTGTGCATTGGCTTTGAATCAGTTTATTGTCATTAAGAAAATGTCATCGGTGTTCAACCATCATCATGCAAAGGAACACAAGCTTCATCAACTTTTTGGAGAGTGGATGAATCATTCCATTACTACATTGAATTGAGGATTTCATTTCTTAAAGCTTTGTGGATGCATTCAGACTCATTGTACCCCAGGTTGTTGTTTTCTAATTGAAAAGTAAACAGCAGAGGTAGAGTGTGTAAAATAATTAGTGAAACTTCAGCAGGTAAGTGCCCAACCCTTCTCATTTCTTTCAGATGAAAGGATAGTCATTGGATCCAAAAGCATAGAAACAGACCGTTTGCCACATTGAGCCAGAATTTAAGGCAGCTTCAAGCATCAGGCAAAATAAATCAAGGAAAATAAATATTAAACATTAAAATAATTAAGAAATTTCTTCTTTGGCTTGGCTTCGTGGATGAAGATTTATGGAGGGGGTAAATGTCCACGTCAGCTGCAGGCTCGTTTGTGGCTGACAAGTCCGATGCGGGACAGGCAGACACAGTTGCAGCAGTTGCAGGGAAAAGTTTGTTGGTTGGGGTTGGGTGTTGGGTTTTTCCTCCTTTGTCTTTTGTCAGTGAGGTGGGCTCTGCGGTCTTCTTCAAAGGAGGTTGCTGCCCGCCGAACTGTGAGGCGCCAAGATGCACGGTTTGAGGCGATATCAGCCCACTGGCAGTGGTCAATGTGGCGAAGATTGGAGCACATATTCAGCCAGCAGAGTGGCTTGGTCGTGCTTTGCTTGTAGCAGTGTTTAAATAAAGTTGTGTGAAGCAGCAATGGTGTCGCCCAGGATGAAGAGCTGGTTGATGCCGATCGTCATTGGGGTGACTCTCTTAAAATGTCTCCTTATCCCTGCTTAGTAAGAGCCGCCCCAGTCAGAGGCTTTATCTGTAAACTTGGGGAGGAGAGATTTAATTATGTTTAATGTCATTGTTCATCTTTTGGCGGCTCCATTAGGGGGTGGAACCTGTAGATGCAGCGACCGTTAAATGTTTTCAAAGAATGTGACTGAAAATAAAGTAAAATGTTTTAAGATTTATATATTCATGCAAGTGAAGACATTTCACAGTAAGTATAGTCTAGCATTTTTGTATTTCGTCGTTTAAACTATTTATTCTTAATGTGTGTATTAGTTGGGTATTGTCAGAGGAAGTCTCAAGCAACCAAAAAATACATTTATCTGGCATTTACCAATCCCCATAGATATTAGGAACTTTACTGTAATTGCATTTTATTTTATTCACCCCACATGCTCATCAACTCCCCCATATTATTCCACTTACCTACACACTAAGGACAGTTCACAGTGGCAAATTATTCTGAGATGCACAAGGACATTGGAACACCTGATGGCTGTTTATGCAACCACAGAGAGTAAGGGAAGAATGCACATGGGCTACAGTGAAGATCAGGAGTGAACATGCATGTTGAAGCTGGAAGGCAGGCACTCTCCCAACTGCATCAGCCCCTGCCTTTTATTCTTTAACTGTTCATTATAAAGTCCCTCGCTTCTTCAAGCCACACTGAACTATCAACCGTGATCAATTTTGTGGGTAGGTCAGAAACAGAAACGTGCTAGAGAAACTCAGCAGGTCATGCAACTGTTCAGGCCCAGGCCTAAAACATTGGTTACTCTTCCTTTCCTATGGACGCTGCACGTCCTGCTGAGTTTCTCCCGTACATTTATATACTACACTTGACCTGAGCATCTGCAGACTTTCTTGTTTATCTCTACTGAAGGCCAGTGTGGTGCACACAATAATCACATCGACATGACGGAGTGATTAAATGGCTTTAATTACCAAAAACCTGAGCATTTCTAATACACTACTTGGCCAGGTTCCAGGTACAGGAACAAGTCTGGGCATGCCTGCCTTTATTAGGAAATCCAGGGAGGAGTTAGGGAAGGTCAGGGAGGTTCGGACTGGCCAGTCCATACATTTATGCAAATACCTTTTACCACATTCACCCTTTCTTTGAGATAAAACCCGACGGGGTGATGTGGCGACACGGAGCACATACTGTACATATATACATCGTTCATAGTGTCCATCACAGCTTCAGCCTGTCTGGTGGTCTCGTGATCCTCTGTGACTTCCGAAACCCTGGGCGAGGCCCCTGTTGTTCCTGCACCGAGCTCATGGTACTGTGTACCGGTGTGGGTGGAATTTCGGTTACAGAGCCCTTTGCTGCCTGTTGAGGTGGACTCCTTGCTGGCGAGATCTCTGTGGGATTGACCACCATAGGTGCTTGACTGATGACTGGTGCTGACAGTGGAGGTTCTACAGTTATATGGGTGGGTGGGGGGGTGGGGTGGGGGGGTGGGGTGGGGGGGGGGTGGCGGAAGTACGTCAAAACCCTGGGACATGGATGGATGCTGTCTCGATGACTCTGGTTCTTCTGGGGGTCACCTGATCAGTATTAGTTTTCCCTGCCCAGGCCATGTCTCGTACTGACACCGTGCCCTCCTCCCGTCCTGGTACTGCACAAATGAGCATTGTGGGTTTGCGTGTACCAGATGCATTCTTTCCACCAGGGGATCTGTCTTGTGGGGTCTAATATGTCTGTGAAGAAGTACCGGCCCTGGTGTCATCAGCCAGACTGGCATAGTAGTTCCGGATGCCAACCACCTGGGAAAAGAAAAGAGTCTCTAGTGGGGGGTGGCATTTGTAGCCATGCACAGCAGGGCCCTGGAGGCATGCAGCACGTCTGATAGTACCTCTTGCCACTGGGAGATGGGCATCCCTTTTGACATGATGGCCAACATGATTGCTCTCCAGATTGTACCGTTCTCTCTCTCCATGCCCATTCCCACGGAGGTTGTGGCTAGTAGTTCTGCTCGTGGATATCCCCACCACCTGTAAGTACTGTCGCAGCTCCTGACTCATGAAGGAGGAACCCCTGTCACTGTGTATGTAGCTAGGGTATCTAAACATAGTGAATATGGTCCGGAGTGCTTTGATTACTGTGGCTGCAGTCATATCTGGACAAGGGATAACAAACGGGAGCCAGGAGTACTAATCCACTGCATTCGGGAAGTAGAGATTCCTGTTATTGGATGGGAAGGGACTCTTGTATTCCATACTGAGACATTCGAAGGGATGGGTTGCCTTAATCAGTTGGGCTCTATCCGGTCTGTAAAAATGCGGCTTGCATTCGGCACAGACCAAGCAGTTACGGGACAGTTCCCAAATATCCTCAACTAAGTAGGGTAAATTTCTAGCCCTCACAAAGTGAATCAGCCTTGTGACCCCGGGGTGGCAGAGCTTGTCATGCAGGAACTTCAGACGATCTGTTTGTGCGTTGGCACATGTTCCCTGGGACAGAGCATTGGGTGACTCATTAAGCTTCCCAGGCCGGAATAAGATCTCATAATTATACGTGGAGAGTTCGATTCTCCACCAGATGATCTTATCATTTTATATTTTACCCTGCTTTTTGTTGTTAAACATAAATGCGACAGCCCTCAGGTCCATCAGTGGGGTAAATGGTCTACGAACCAAATAATGCCTCTAGTGTCACACAGGTTCCACTATGGCCTGGGCCTCTTTCTCAATTGCCGAGTGCCTGAGTTCTGGGCCCTGGAACATTCTGGAGAAAAACCCACTGGCCTGCCTGCCTGATTCAGTGTGGCTGCTAGGGCAACATCAGAAGCATTACTTTCCATTAGAATGGGACAGATTCATCAATGGCATACATTGCCGCCTTGCCAATCTCATACCCTCGAAGGCTTTATGAGCCTCTGGTGACGGAGAAAATCTGTTGTTTTCACTAATGACCGGGCCTTGTCCGCGTAATTGGGGACCCATTGGGCATAATAAGAACCTGAGGCACCTTTTCAGGGCTTTCAGGTTCTCGGGCAATGGTAGTTTCCCTAGGGGGCGCATTCTCTCAAGGTCCCTCCCTCCACATCCCTCCCTCCCGCCAGCTGTGAAGTGTGGAACACGCACTTCTTCTGATTATACGTCATGTTTAGGATTTTTGCTGTGGTGAGGAATTCCATTAGGGTTCATATTGTGTTCCTCCATGTCATGGCTGCATATGGTGACGTTATCCAAATGTTGCCTTTAGTTTGTGATCATCTACTATGGTCCATCTCCCTTATGAACACTAATGGCGCCCCGCAGAACTGATACAGTCGGCTGTTGTCTTCAAAAACCATGTCTTTGGGATATGATGGTATGCTGACAAGCTCTATAGTAGAAGACCCTATATTGGATTATCTTGTTCACCATGTCAGGGTAGGAGGTAGGCATCCATTAACATAAATCTATTCACAGTCTGGCTGTTGTCTATTACCATCTGGTTGTACTCCCCCCCCCCCCACCCCCACCCTTTTACCACCAGCATTTGTGCTCACCAGGGGCTGTTGCTGGGCTCAATTCGGCCAACAACCTCTGGACCAGCTTTAATGAAACATCTGTCCTCCAGGCTATATCTCCTGCTTTTGGCAGCTATCAGTCTGCAATTCTCTGATAATTGCTCAAATAGTGGGAGCGGAGGGACCTGAAGGATGGACAGCCCACACATACAGCCCAGTTTACTCTCATTGGCTCAGCTGAATTCCTTGTTCTGCACCGTGATCAAGGGCTGTGGAACGTCAAACTGCATCATTACACTTTCCAGCTGACACTGGAAGTCTAATCCCAGGATAACTGGAGTGCAGAGTTTGGGCATTACCATGATTTTAAAATCCTTGTACTCCCTGCCCCGCACCCTTAAGTACTGTGACAGAGTATCTAGAGGTGGTTTGGGAGGAATTGTTAGAGCAGCTGGCACACACACATTTTAAAACACAGAATATTTGCAGGACTTTTGCAGAATGCTTTTTGCAGGAGGCAACAAAATATCGACAGGAGCTTGCCTTGGAGAGCATGTGATCTTTGTAGGCAGAGGAGAACAGTTTTGCTCTCAGAGAGGGAGGGTGTGAAACAGAGAGAGAGAGGAGACAGAAATCAGTTCCAGAAAGACAAGCTGGCAAACTTTGGTCAAAGGAGGAGATTGGTGGTCTGAAAGGTGACTTGAAAGAAAGAGGATCATCTGGAGAACCCTGAAGGGGGAAAGTTTCGTCAGCAAGACTGATTGAGAAGGAATCAGTTGTGGATGTCCTGGAAAAGGAATCTCTCTCCGAAAATCAGCAAGAATCTTCCTGAGTGGTAACCATTTGCCTGTTAAGCACCAAAACCTGGTGAACTTCGTTAATGCTAACTTCTGTGCACAGTACAAGAACTGCCTGCAACCAGTGAGATTGGACTGTGATCCAAAGAACTTTTCCAATCTTAAATATACATTACACACACTTGCGCTTAGTATTAGAGGGGGGATTGAGTAGTTAGGCAGGTTAAGTAATAAGTTAAAGTTTAATTCTGTTTTCTTGTTCAAATATAATTAGAAACAACTTTTGTTTAAGAAACCCTGTGTTGTGGTGGATATCTATTGCTGCTGGTTTTTGGGGTCCTCTGGACTCTGTAACGTCTCTGCAGACTGGACTTTAGACGCCAGGGATATTCAGCACGTTTTCAGAGACACCTTCAATGCTCAGCGCTTTATCAAGTCTGGGTGGATAAAATTTTCAGTGCTCCCTGTGTCAAACAAACAACCCCTGACGTGACCATTTACTTCAATGTGCATCATCAATCGCGCCAGCTGGTGAGCTCTGTTTGGATCCAGCGTCATGGAGGCCAGAGTTAGGTCAGATTCAGAGTCATGATGTACCATTCCTGTCGGTAATATGTCGGACTCGGTGCCTCATAAAATGGCTGGCCCCAGTAATTGCACAAGGCTGGACCGGAGGTGAAGTTAGCGATCGCTGATCCGAAGCCAGAAGTGATGTTACCGATTGTCGTCTTGGTGACCTCTCCCACAAACATGGCGACCCGTCCCTTGGATTGCACATGACACTGCTGGTAGTGGGCTGCCCCTGGCACATCTTCGCATAGTGCCCTTTCTTTTTGCAATTTGAGCACACCGCGTTCCTGGCCAGGCAGAATTTCCGGGGGTGCCTGACCAGCCCACAAAACCTGCACTTTCCGCTGCCGTCAGTGCCATATCCCAACATGGTGGCGCCCTTGTTCCCCATGAGGAAACGCCAATCGCCCATGGATGCAAACAGGAGATCGTACTTATCTTCAGCATCCTTTAGGTTGTGGGAGCGCATGAACATCTGCAACCCATGCTGCCACCTCTCGAAGGTAATGTCTGCGTTTGGCTCCCTGGGTTCAGTTGTGAGTGTGGTCGGCCATCTCCCATTACCCACTACAGAGTTGATGCAGGCCCCAGGGATGCGACCACAACTGCACCACCTGGTGCTCGATTCCACCATCTGCAGGCTGGGTGACAAAAGCATCTTCCCGATAGCTGCTGCTTTGTCCTGTATGCTGAGCTTCCATGGCTTTTGTTTTGGTAATTAAATTGTGGTGCACACAATAATCACATCGACATGATGGTGTGATTAAATGGCTTTAATTACCAAAAACCTGAGCATTCCAGGTACAGGAGCAAGGTGGGGGGGGGGGGGGGGGGCAAGTCCGGGCATGTCAGCCTTTACTAGGAAATCAGAGGTGAAGCCAAGGGAGGGGTTAGGGAAAGTCAGGTAGGTTCAGACTGGCCAGTCCATACATCTACTCAAATGCATTTTACCACAGCCAGAAAACTTTATTTTCATTTGGCCATTGCAGCTCAATGCTTTGCTACTGGGGGTCTGGCAGTAACACCATTTTTGATAGAGGATGTGTGATTCTTTGGCAAAAACAGTATTAATGTTCTAGCTTCTTTTATGAAATATTTTGAGTTTTACAAAGGCACTGCTGTAAGATCTGCTAAAAGAACATTCCAGAGATTCACCAAATGAAGGAGGAGGAATATAATTCCAGTTCTCAATAGACACAGGACACGTCCCTACAGGAACTAGTTAGCCTTATCTTTCCTAGGGTGGAGGTGGATTTGCAAGTTTTTGTTTACTTTACCACCACTAATTCTTTACTACTGAGTAGGTCAAACCAGGACATACATGACAGCATCCTGTTTTCTTAGGAAATATCAGGGTGGAATTGTGTGCAACACACTAATACATCTTTCACACCTACATGTAATAATATATGTCCCTGTTAAGCACTTCCCATAGAGGCGTGGTGATGTTTAGGTCCTGAGCCTATAAATAGGAATAAACAGTCACTGCATAAGCAGAAGTAGCTTCTAATCAGAAAGCGGTGATCTGAAAGAGAAAGAAAGATCATCTTGTTGCAACAGCATGGAGAGTTGTGAGTGTAAATTTCTCACGTTTAAGGATTATTTAACTTTATTTCCCTTTTGAATGTTCGTTACTGATAAGTGATTTCTTTGTTCTGCTTTTTGTCAATACGGATGTAAGCAATTGGCATGTAAGTAAGGTTGAAGAATAGTTGTCTCAGAGACTGTCTTTGCCATTTATTTGAACAAAGCTTTTTTTTTCTGAAACCATCTGCTCCTCTCACTATGGTATTATTTTAAATGTGAATGAAAGTTGAGAATTTAATATTTGCAGTTTTTTTTCCTGGATTTTCCTTTTTGCCATGGTACCATATCTAATAATTCAAAATTATTACTTCAAAATGTCATATAACTCTATAATATCACTCCTCATCATCCTCCACTCCCAGGATAAAAATCCCAGACTATCCATCCTCTCCATGTAGCACAAGCTTCTGCATTTCGTCAACATTCACATGAATCTTTTCTGCACCATTTCCAGCTTTATTAACATCCTTCCTATAATTGAGAAACCAAAACTGCACACAATAATTCATATGTTGACTTGCCCAACAACCTGAAACATATTACAAGACTTACAACTATTATTTATAATGTTGTAACAGTGTAAAAATATTAAAATGAGTCCTATTCTAATTGTTGTTTACCCATGTAATGTGATAAGATCGAACATTTGGTTTCTCATCGAAACCAACTTAAAGAGTGCATGAGATATGTTTCGCAGGGGATTTTTAAACTCCAAGGAAGTCAATTGCTGAGTGTGTAGACTGATACAAGAAGGGATGCACACATTTCAATCAAAGTTCACAGTTTTCCAAAAAGCAGTTTCTACACTTTGTAGCAGCTTAAAGAACAGTTGATTATGACAATCTTAAAGAGGTTAGAGCCTGAAAGCAAATGTTATTCACAAACAGTACTGTGTAAGCTACAAAGCATTTTACACTCTATTATTAATTTTAAAACTGAAAGCTTTGCTTGTTTGATCAAGGGCCAAATTTGATGAAGTAACCAGGGAACATAGCACAGAGGTGAATGGCCCAATTTAGTGCAGGAAACCAGGCAATGTCTGTAGTTTCTGTGCATTTCTCCACTGGTGTCACTAGTGTGGTTCCGGTACAGACAGCACAGGGTGACACCATCAGAGGGGGTGACACCAAAATGACTGTGTATAAAAATATTTTGTACAGTCTCAGCAGAAATTTATTATTTTTAATAAAAATATCCCTGTAGTTACCCTATATTTCGGCATTCAGTTAAGACGGGTCCCCAATTTCAGCCTGAATTTCATGATTTTTATCATAAATCAGGTGTATAAGGTGACCCCCAAAAATATGTGTGGTGACTGAACTGGTGTCGCATTTGACTGAGCTGTTGGGTGTGGCCGGAAGGTAGATGTTATCATGGAGCCTCCAGCAAAACAAAGAAAGTATGAAGCAAGTTTTAAATTAAAAGTCATTAAAAGAGAAAATCTCCTGAAATAATTTTTTTCAAAAAGTGTGGTATCTCTAGTGCAATGGATGGTACGGAAAACCATTTATTGTGGGACCCTGACGACGAAGCGGAAGCCAACTCAGCAGATTCATACTGGGACCCGTATGGTGACAGTATAAACAGTGAGGCTCTGGAAATGCTTGCCAAATTCCGTGCCTCAGACGGTGATAGTGATTTTGAACGATTTTAGAATGTGTTTTTTTAAACAATAAAAAATTCTTTCTGATATACCGGTAGCTTAAAAATTTATTGTAGGTTGGGGTTTAAGTGGGGGTATGGAATCAATCATGTAGTATTTTGAGTAGAATTTTTGTATCTGGCCTATAAGACGACTCCTGTTTTTGATGTGTTTTTTGGATGCTTCAAGGGTTGTCTTATACTGAAATATATGGTAGTTATAACAACAAAATCATATTTCGTAAGCCCATCTTACATATATCAATATACCTACAAAGCTAAAACTCCATGTTAATTTACTTTTTGAACCTTCTAATGCACTCCAGTCAGAGCCCCTCCACCCACATCCCTCCCACTCAGAACTGCCATTGCCACGCCGGACACTGTCGGACTCTGGCTTTACCTTACTCTTAATTTAGTCTATGTGTGGTCTGAGTCCAGCGTGTTCTTTGAATGAAGTGATAGGAGAAGGTATTTGGTTCAACAGTCAGTTTATTACACAGCACAAGAATAAAACTTAACAGAGCTCTGGGTCAGTCGTTAGTTCATAGGTCACCTGCACAGTGAGCTATTCCCCAAGACTGACCCCTATTGTCCAGTTGGCTCAGTTTATATAGGTCAACCTTATCATACAGAACAAAAGTTGGCTTCCTTTGCTAGATTTCATTATCATACAGAACAAAAGTTGTCTTCCTTTGCTAGATCTTTTTGCATAAGGGTTATCACAAGTCATCTCCTGTTTTGCAGATATCTGGGGTGTAGCACTCCCATCTTAATCCTCCAGGCCAGACTATCCTGTTGTGTTGATCAGAAATTAATTCATCCCCAGATATTTCTAATCACCATTCTGTTCTTGTCTGGCCAATTTCTGCTGTTCTCTTTAACACCTCCTCCTGCCTTAATCTTCCTCCTAGACTTGTTTTCCATTCCCTTTGTTTCTTACAGGCCATTCTTTGTTCTGATCTGGCCTGTGTCTCCTGTGCTACTCACCACCTCCTTCAGTTTGAGCATTCCTCCTAAATCGTTTTATGCATTTCCTCTCCCTGTATTTGGGAGCAGACCATTTTGCTCAGCCAACTTTGCTCCATGCTGTGATTGCCACTTAATCACATTCCTCTTTTTCCCTGAACCATGCAGTAAATATAAACTTATTAATTAATCATTTCTTTCATAATGTTTTAACCCCTAGATTCCAACAACACCCAAGGAACATGCCTGTTTCTTCTACGCTCGGTACACTCTTGCACTCAGTCCATGGTGGGGGTGGGGGTTGATGTCATGAGTTACCGTGCTGGGTGACACCAACCCTAGTGATGCCACTGTGCTACTCTTGATTCTTGTGAAACTCAAAAGTCTGCAGACGCTGTGATTGCAGGCAAAACACGGAGATTCTGACAGAACCCAGCTGGTATCGCAGCCTCCATAGGAGTTAAAAGATATATTTCTGACATTTCTAGCCTGAGTCCTTCCTCAAGCAATGAGCAAAGAAAAGACAGGTGTCTGTATAAAAGGGTGGGGTGGGGGGGGGTGGTGGGGGGAAGAGGGTGAATGAAAGGAGAAGGAGTACAGACCAATAGACTAAAGGTGTTAATTTGATATGATAAGAGGACAGGAGAGAGGAAAGGTGAGAATTCATTTTGTGAAAGGAGGCAGAGGGAAAAGGGGCTCAAGCCCAAAATGTCAGTTATGTATCTTCGCCTTTGCTACATAAAGGACACTGTTTGTTTGACCTGCTGAGTTTCTCCAGCATTTTCTGTTTTCACTTCCTCCAATTTGTGGGCAGTCTGGAAGTGCACGAGACCACGGACAGACATGTCAGAAAGGGAATGGAGCAGGGAATTGAAATGGCTGGCCACTGGGAAATCTACATGGTTGCAGTGGCGAGAACCAAGGTGCTCAAGATCTCCCAGTCTGCATCCAGTTTATCTGATCGAGAGGAGATCATAACGGGAGCACTCGATGCAGTAGGTGACCCCCTGGAGATTCACAAGTGAAGTGTTGCTTCACTTGGAAGGACGGCACTTCTCCCTCCCCACTTATTACCACTCACTCCTCCCTCCCACCTAACTCTTGGCACATACTCCTGTGACCATAGGAGATACTTCACATGTCTACACCTCCCTTGCCACCATTTAGGAACATAGAAATATAGAAAATAGGTGCAGGAGTCGGCCATATGACCCTTCAAGCCTACCCTGTCATTCATTTTGATCCAGGCTAATCATTTACTCAGTACCCAGTACCTGCCTTCCCATACCCCCTGATCCCCTCCGCCACAAAGGCCAAATCTATCTCCCTCTTAAATATAGATAAGGAACTGGCTTCAACCACTTCCTATGGCAAAGAATTCCACTGATTCACCACTCTCTGAAAGAATTTTTTTCTCTCTCATCTCAGTCCTAAAAGACTTCCCCCTTATCCCAGACCCCTGGTTATGGTCTTCCCCAACATTAGGAACAACCTTCCTGCATCTAGCCTGTCCAATCCCTTAAGAATTTTATATGTTTCTATAAGATGCCCCTTCAGTCTTCTAAATTCCAGCGAGTATAAGCCTAGTCGATCCAGCCTTTCTCCATATGTAAGTCCTGCCATCCCTGGTATCAATCTAGTGAACCTTCTTTACACTCCCTCTATGGCAAGGTTGTCTTTCCTCAGATAAGGAGACCAAAACTGTACACAATACTCCAGGTGTGGTCTCACCAAGGCCCTGTACAGCTGTAGTAGAACCTCTCTGCTCCTGTACTTGAATCCTCTTGCTGTGAATGCCAACATACCATTCTCTTTCTTTACTGTCTGCTGTACCTGCCTGGCCACTTTCAATAACTGGTGCACAGCGACACACAGGTCTCGTTGTACCTCTCCTTTTCCTAATCAGACACCATTTAGGTAATAATCTTCTCTCCTTTCTTGCCTCCAAAGTGGATATCCTCACATTTATCCACATTATATTGCATCTGCCATGCATTAACCCCCTCGCCTAACTTGTCCAAGTCATCCTGCATCCTCTACTCCTCTGCACAGCTAACCCTGCTCCCAGCTTTGTGTCATCTGCAAACTTGGAGATGCTGCTTTCTATTCCCTCATCTAAGTCATTGATATATATGGTAAATAACTGGGGTCCTAGCACTGAGCCTTGCGGTACCCCACTAGTCACTTGCTGCCATTTTGAAGAGAACCCGTTTATTCCTACTCTTTGCTTCCTGTCTGTCAACTAATTCTCTATCCACCTCAATACCATACCCCCAAAACTGTGTACTTTGTTTTTACTCTAATCTCCTGTGTGAGACCTTATCGAAAGCCTTCTGAAAGTCCAGATAAACCACATCCACTGGTTCTCCTTTATCCACTCTACTAGTTACATCCCCAAAGAATTCTGTAAGATTCGTCAAACATGATTTTCTCTTCATAAAACCATGCTGACTCTGTCAGATGATGTCACTACTTTCCAAATGTGTAGCAATCGCATCTTTAATAACTAACTCTAGCATTTTCCCCACTACCGATGTCAGGCTAACTGGTCTATAATTGTCTGTTTTCTCTCTCCCTCCCTTCTTAAAAAGTGGGGTTATGTTAGCCACCCTCCAATCCACAGGAACTTATCCAGAATCTAAAGAGTTTTGAAAATGAATCCACTATTTCTTGGGCTACTTCCTTAAGCACTTGGGGATGCAGACTATCTGGCCCTGGGGAATTATCTGCCTTTAATCCCTTCAATTTACCTAACACTACCCCTCGACTTACATCTATTTCCTTCAGTCCTTCCCTCACATTAGATCCTCTGACCCCTACTATTTCCTGAAGATTATTTATGTTTTCCTTAGTGAAGACAGAACTAAAGTAGTTATTCAATTGATTTTCCATATCCTTGTGCCCCATGATCAATTCACCTGTAATAGACCCACATTTGTCTTAACTAATCTCTTTCTCTTTACATATCTATAAAAGTTTTTACAGTATTTTTGTTCTGTTCCCTGCCATCTTTCTCTCATAATCACTTTTACCTTTCCTAATTAATCCCTTTGTCCTCCTCTGTTGAACTCTGAATTTCTCCCAGTCCTCAGGAATACTGTTTTTTTTTTCTAACTAGTTTATATGCTGCTTCTTTGGATTTGATATTCTCCCTGATTTCCCTTGTTAGCCATGGATGCACCACCTTCCTTGATTATTTCTTTTTCCAATCTGGGATGAACAATTGTTATTTTTCATCCAAACCATCTTTAAGTGATTGCCATTGCATTTCCACAGTTAGTCCTTTAAGTATCATTTGCCAATCCATCTTAGCCAATTCATGTTGTTTGGGGCCCCAAACAATCCTTCCAAGTGAAAAAAGACTTCACTTGTGAATCTGCAGAGGTCACCTACCGTATGTAGTCCTCCTTTTGTGGACTCCTCTACATTGGAGAGATTGGACACAGACTGGGGGATCGCTTCATTGAGCACCTCGGCTCTCTCTGCTGATCTCCCAGTGATCACCCATTTTTATTCCCATTCCATTGTTGAAATGTCTGCCCATCGGGTCAGTCCATGCCTGTCTCATACGTTGCCAGACTGAGACCACCTGCAAAGAACTTTTATTCCAACTGGATGGTATTAACACCAACTTCTCCCGTTTAAAACACCCCCCCCCCATCTTTCCCTGTCCTCTTTCCTTGAACTCTCTCTCTCTCTCTCTCTCTCTCTCTCTCTCTCTTCCCCCACCCCCACTTTTCCTTTGGTCTCCTTTCACTGAGCTAAAATGAACTCTCACCTTTCCTCTCTCCTGTCCCTTATCATATCCAATGAACAACTTTTGTCTATTGGACTGTACTACACCCCCTCCCATTCTTGCCTTCACCTTTTTAATTTCCCCAGCCATTAGGCACAGCCACTGAATAGCAAAAAATTTCAGGAAAATTTCTGCTCCAGTGGCAGGGTGAAAGTGTCAAGGCGGAATTTTTTATTCAAATTCCATCCTGTAATTTTTCCATTCGTACCCCTACATATTTTTATGGAGCGGCTGCGGTGTAAGTTGACCGCAGCCACTCCATAAGAAACAGGCCTAATGAATACGACGTAATGAATACGACGACCTAATGAATTCCCCCTCCGACAAACTCTGCAGCACAGGAAGGTTGTCTAAAAGTGACCTGTGCAAATGGCCACATCTGGACACACTTGAAGTAATTATGCTAATTTTCTTTTTGAATAATTCCAGAAGTTTCAGATGCCTGTCCTTTTGTGCTCATACTCTTGATGTTTAGCTAACTGGTTGATTGGTGGGGGTTGGATTATTCAGGTGGGTATAGAAGATGTGTTGTTGTATCTGGAACAATGATCAGCTATTATTCTTTTAGACTAATAGCTCCTTTGTCATGACTGAATTTAAAAAATGAGCAGGCCCCACCTCATGTTGAAATATTGCCAGATATATTTGGTGTCTCAAAGAAGGGAGGGGAGAATACTAGGTGTTGCTTAAACTAGACATAACAGAAACGCCTGCAAAACATATGGGTATAGATTTCCTTCATGAGATAATGAGGACAGGGCAAGAGCAGATAGGATTTCAATCGGGGGGAAAAAAACCAAATGAAAATGGTGGGGTGAAAAATGAACCAAACTGAAGCAAGAAAATATTTGAGAAGAAACAGAATAATGAATCTAAAAATTAAAGGATCTATTATTGGAAAGTGCTGGTGTATGCTTTCCATGGTGTGACTTTAAAAAAGTATGTAAATTTATATGTTAATCTTCCTTCAAGGCACTGCTTTTCAAACTGTGCTTGCTGGTGAATCAACCCAGCACCAAATGCATGATCAGATTTGATGAAGATGTGAAGAGACATTAGGCCCTCTCATTCAGTGAAAAAGCCTGACTGCAATCCCTCTCGGGGAAGGATAATCGGTGGAGTGCTGTGGTCAAGTGAATGTACAGCCGCTGCGGCTGACTAGGGTGGGCTGATGACATCGTGATGACGCCGTCAGCCAGCGACCCATCTCCCCCCTCTCTCCCACCCACTCACCCCTCTCCCTCCATAACCCTCTCAGGGCAGGGGGGCCGGTGAGAGCCATCAGGTCGTGGAGGTGGAGGGGGGGAGGGGAGTGTGGCAGGAGCTGTCAGTGCAGGGGCTGTCAGGTCAGGGGCAGCCGACGGGAGCCATCATATCATTAAAGATAAATAAAATGGATTTCTGTTAACAGACTCTTTAGCTACAATAGCCATCAAATAATAATTTACATGAATCCAAGATGAATCGTATTTTATTCTCTCCATATTGTCAGAAACACAAATTCTCACAAATGAGTCTCTTTAAGATCAGTGACACGACAAGCTTTATTCACAAGTCTGCAGAGTTGGACTCAACCGGCTTCTCACCAAGTCAAGCCCAGATACATACAGTGCATTGTTTTTTATACAATTTGCTTGTCCTTCGGCATCTCCACCTCACTGCTTTAATTGGTTAGTTTTTGCAGAATCATCCTGATTACTGTTAGTCACGCACACCACGATCATTCATGACCTCTGCTCACACCAAATCCTGTTTTTCACTCTTTATCAATCTTTGGCTCCTGCATGTCTCTCTGTAGTTAAATCTGTTGCAAGTCTGTTGTAACATTTTCCAGCTAAACTCTAGTGGTTAGCCCCCTTTTATGACTAATCATCACATTTTAACTTAAACCCTTTTTAACCCAAATTCTCTATCTATAACACATATTCCCATTAACTAGGCCTCTACACCAAAAGTGAATTATAGTGAACCCTAATATACCAATCAGCCCTGGCAGGGCAAGTCTACACAGACAGAAGCAGAGGTCAGGATTGAACAAGAGTTGCTGGAGGCATGAAGCAGCAGCTCAATTAGTTATGTTGCTGTTTCACACAAAGTTACTTACCCATGTTAAGAATGAACACCATAAGGTTGTTCTCCCTTCAGCGAGGCAGTAAAATGCTGCCGAAAGTGCAGCCGCTTCGCAACTCGTGACTCAAATCCATCTGTCATCACTAGCCCCATCTAGGTTAAATATACTTGTAAAAGAGTGGATTTTTTAATGTGGTCATCTAGTTTCTGAGAAACATTCACGTGACCACTGCACTCCACCGATTATCCTTCCCCGAGAGGGATTGCAGTCGGGCTTTTTCACTGCATGAGAGGGTCTAAAGTCTCTCCACATCTTCATTAAACAAATAGATTTTTAAAAATACAATTTGAATGTGCTTGGGGTTTTAGAAAATTTCAATTTTTTTAGCAAGTGTTTGGAAGTTAAATGTTGCAGCCGTCCAGCTATGGAACGTTTCAGCAAATTAAAGGGTATGTCTTGGGTAGATTTGATTCATTTCATTTGTGTCGGGAGTTTCATCTCCTGCCACACACTTGCTCATTACTTGAACTTGTTACTGCACCAAAAAGCCCTGTCAATATATGAGATAAGGTGAGGTGAACTTAATTCAGCATCAGGTATGAATGTGGGTGACGAACGTAGGCAGTGCACATGGGTAGCTCAATGGCATACTTCTATTCTGCCCCATTTGTTTCTGACCACTTCATTTTCCTTCTCACCTATTCTGATTGCCCCTTCTGGAGTTATAAAGTTCAATGTCGGGGAGCTCAGCACGCAACACTGAAAGCTCTAACTGTTTTTGTTTTAAGGTAAAGCATTGGCTGCATTGAATTGCCAAGTTGACTTCAAATATGAAAAGAATAACAAAGAGCACAGAACCATTGAGATCAGCAACAGGCGACTGATAGTCAGAAGGGGGCAGTGCTTCGACATTAAGGTGACCTTCACAGATGGATACAATCCTCAAACGATGGGGCTAGAATTGATTTTCAAGACAGGTAATGAGCCATGGACTTTCAAAGGGACTGTCATGCTTCATTGCAACATAAAAGAAATTAAAGGATATGTAAATGCTTTACACTGTGATCTTTTATTGTAAATGAACACGTGATGGATTTACTTGTACATCTAGTTGAGCTTGTCCCCACTAAAAATGCTCCCACAGTTGCTCATGTCAACAGCTGGCCAGTGCCTGCCTGCTGGGGTGGAACCCCTTTAGACCAAAGCTTGATCCTGTGCCCAGATTTGAACAGAAAATTTAGAATTGGTTTAATGTTTGAACTTAAGTGATGCTAAGGAGAATTTTAAGTTCTAATGAAACATTACCATGTATTGGAGTTAGTACATAATAATCTTATTGAATACTTTTAAAAATTGCATCGTGTTTGCAAAATAATTTGTTTGAAAGAGAACTACTGCTTTTTTAAAAAATACATTATTTGCATTTGCATTGTAACATTTAACTGTGCTTGCTTGCTTTAGGTCCAGTACCTCATAAAAGTAGAAATACCATAATTGAGGTTCCCTTGCATAGTGACTCAATAAATGTGAAAAGATGGAGTGCAGTAGTTACTTCTGCTACCTCAAAGGAATTGTGCTTGACCATATCACCATCGCCAAGAGCCATAATTGGTCATTACACAATACTTCTGCAACATTGTGCTAACAAGGATGTGAAGTACCATCTTGGAAACTTTGTTGTGCTCTTCAATCCATGGTGCCCAGGTACAACTCCTTTAGAAAAAACTATATGACTGCTAGTAGTGATTTCTTGTTTTACGAGCCCGAGGACTCCAAGACCCAGCAGCAGTAGAAATTAACTAAGACAATGGTTACTTAAACAAAAGTTGCTTTTAATTTTCTTTAAACATAATAACAGGATCAATCTTTAACTTATTACTATTAACTTAACCAAACTTAACCCCCTTATAATTCTAAGCGCACCTGTATGTAATGTGTGTATGTTCAGGAAAGTTCTCTGTTTCACTGTCCAATCATTTGCTTTTCACTTCTCCAAGTTCACCGGTGTGAGGCAATTCTCATACTGTGCACAGAATTCAACATTTATAATTTCCACCAGGCTCTGGTGTTTAAAGTTAAATGTTTACTGCTCAAGAAAGTTCTTGTTGGTTTCAGAGAGAAATTTGTTGCTCGCTGGACACACACAAACTGATGCCGAGGAAACTTGCCCCATCATTGGTTTTCCAAATGATAACCTCTCTTCCAGGTCATTACAGTTCCTCTTGTTTCCCTTATTTCAAGAGAAACACTCTAGCCAGCCATTTTCTCTTGTAAGGACCTCAAGGGAGGGTGGGGGAAGGGCTGAACAGGCTGAACGCACGACCCATCTTCAAAATGGGGTTTTCAACAAGCCTACAAGCTTGCCGTGTTGCAGCCTCAATGGTTACTGTAGAACTCACTTCTCTCCCTTTCTCTCTCTCTCTCTGAGAGAAGAATCCTGTTTGTTTTTTCCTCACTCTACTTGTAAAAACCAAATACTTCTCCCAAGGCTCCAAACCTAATCTTTGAAAGATGTTATCAGTATTTGAGCCTGGACTCTCTTCCTTTTTCACTTCCTTTTGAAGTTCTTTCCACAGCAGTTCCACTGTCTCTGCAAAATCAACCGGTGCCTCAATGTCTTGCTTTAGCAAAGCTCTTGCATTTTGAATGAGATCTTTTGTGAAGTGACCTACACTAAACCCCCACAATCTATCTCTTTTAAAGACATATTTATTCATAACCATAATAATATAGCCCGTAGCACTTGCTAGAGTTGCAATGATAGATCCCTAAAAATGTAATGTGATTTTGTCTATTTTTAATGGGGAGTGTTGGAATAGGTTTTGTATAAGCCTCTCTTGAATTTCTGCTGATAATATTTTACAAATAATGGTTTACAAATAATGTGAATGTTATTCTGTCTCCTTTGTCTGCCAGAGGATGAAGTTTTTCTCAATAGTGACACTCAGAGAAATGAATACGTGTTGAATGAAGATGGGGTTATTTACGTTGGTTGTAGTGATCACATTTTTGACCAAGCCTGGAATTTTGGACAGGTAAATGAGCATTCAGAAATATTTTATTGCCTTGCTTTGCCATGAGAATCAAATCACGTAATATGCATGTATTTCCATTTGGTTGGCTCTGTTTGAAGTCAAAGGATATTGTTGATGCGGTGCATCTTTCTGTTAAATTACTGCTTGTTACATACATTTAAACCACAGGAAAGGACACAAGAAAAAATGAGCATATTGAACATCTAGAATATTCTATTGCTAATTAATGATGGAAATTATGATTTCTGTAGAAAATTGGTGTTATATATATATATTGGATACATGTCTTAAACTATTAGATAACACATCTAAATATCTGACAAGCCCAAATGAGCATAAAAGTGCTTTGCTATTTACATTGCTATATTCAAAATAATGGAGATGCGTTAATTCTAAGAGATATAAACATATTTTGGAGTGCTGATTTGGGTATTTCCTGAATATTAAATGGAGCAACTTCCAAAGAGTGGCTTTTACACATTACATTAAATTATGTACATGGTGCTGTAAGAGAAAATTTGTTGATTGCCCCTTTGCTGTATGTTTGAATATTGACAATGTGAACACATGAATTTTATTGAGAGGAGCAGCACAGAATCTTGATATGCAAGAGAAAAATTGTTATCAATTGAATATTTCAGTAAGCTATGCATTTGATAGCTGAGTAAATTAGAGGAAATCCTCTGTGACTGAACCAAGAAGAAAATATAGATGATTCAAAAGATGACCTTGAATGTTGGTGTTTTAATTGAAAAGAAATGTTTTAAGACAAATGAACTTCATCTGAAACCTTGAGAAAGAATGAATTGCTTTTGGAATCAATGTTAAATAGCATTTTAAAAAAGTGGGAGATTTGAGAGCAGCTGAAATATTATTTGCTGATTAATGAAGAAAAATTATATTTAAGTGAAAAAAATGAGTGAATAACTCTGGGACTTAAATTGGTGCTAGTTATATAGAAATATTTTAATATATTTTTTCAGTTTGAAGAAGATATTTTGGACATCTGCCTGAAGCTATTGGATAAAGCACCCAAATATCAGAAAAACCCAAAGAGAATCCACAGAAAAAGAGCTTTGCCTGTTTACATTTCTAGAACTGTGTCAGCCATGGTAAGCATTTAGAAGTCAAGGATTGAGTCACACTTCCCCAGGGGAAGTGGCTATGGCACAAGCATGAAAGGCCCAAGATATGCTTCCCAATCTTAATCTTCCCAATCAATGAAAGGCCCATGAAAGGTCCAAGATATGCTTCCCAATCTTAATCTTCCCAATCAATGAAAGCCCCAAGATATGCCTCCCAATCTTAATCTTCCCAATCAATGAAAGGCCCAAGATATGCTTCCCAATCTTAATCTTCCCAATCAATGAAAGGCCCATGAAAGGTCCAAGATATGCTTCCTAATCTTAATCTTCCCAATCAATGAAAGGCCCATTGAAAGGCCCAAGATATGCTTCCCAATCTTAATCTTCCCAATCAATGAAAGGCCCAAGAAAGGCCCAAGATATGCTTCCCAATCTTAATCTTCCCAATCAATGAAAGGCCCAAGATATGCTTCCGAATCTTAATTTGATCATGCATAGAAATGCAATTTTCCACATCAGTTAAGTCCCATATTTTGGGCCATGGAGGGAAGAACTTGGTCTGGGTTAAGCTGTTCTTTGTTCCATTCATGTGAAGGTCTTTTGAGAGAATGAATACTACAATAATTTGCCAATTTTTGCCTTGAAGAAAGGCCATTTGAGTGAGGAACTGAAGAAAGCCTTGAAAGGCATTGATAGAAGCAACTTCAGGTAAGGAGGAGTTGACTAAAGGGAATGATGTTAGGGTAACAACTGGAGCTGATGCAATGCACATGAATAAAATGTGTACGGCTGTAATTAATTATACCTGAACACCCTGCATGCATCATCTCAGTGGTAAGACTGGATATTACTACAAAAAATTCATAGGAAACATTGATCAGAAGACTGATAAATGGGATGAGCATGGAACAATTGGTCATCGTAGGATGAAAGATCCATTTCTGGGCTGTGTGAGTATGTAAGGTCGTTAAATTAAAGTTAGATCCTAATTAGTGATCCCCTTGGATGCAATTGGATTCTAGTGGAAGAATGATGTTTTGCATCATTATATTTTTCCATTAGAAACATAACTTTTAAGATTTCAGATCTTTTCCTTGTTGTTTGGTCTGATCTAAAGCTACTCACCTCCACCCAAGAGATCATCTTATTTCTCTTTTCCTTTTTCTGGATTCGGGTTCATGATGATTTTTCAGGCATTATAGCACTATAGTTAAAGAGGGGAGGTTTGTGGTCCTCCCCGCCACCCCCTCACAAATAGTAAGATATGCAGGAGCTATGGAAATGCAGTAATAGAACATAGAACAGCATGATACCAGCCCATTAGTCCAAAATGTCCTTGCCAGCCATGATCAGAATCAGAATTTGACTTGTAAACTGATTCATTGAAGCCAAGATAGTGGAGTATAGCATAAATAAAAGCTCTCATGACTGGAGGGAGAGCAAATGCTTTTATTAGCTTATAACTGTGGATAGGGTCTCACAGTAGTCTTCAGAAGGGTTCTGGGGTTAGGTGGGAAACTAGAGTTATATGTGAGCAGATGGGGTCAGAGCCAGGAGGTGGGGCCTGCAATCAGAACAACACAATACCAGTAAATCTGAGTTCACTGCATTCACCCCTTCCAGTATAATTTAGGATCTGAGAATGAAGACAGAGAACATGGGTTCAGAAAAAGAAATGGTTGAAAAATATACAGTTATTTACAAATTTATAGATTTATGCAGTCCGGGGTCTGGAGATCCTGGTGGAGCACCTTAGTACTGGGGGAGAGGGGGGGCCTTGGAACCTTTGGGTCCCCTGGTCTGCTTGTGAGGGAGGAGAGGGGTGCTGGGTCTCCAGCTCAAAGGTTCCTCCTGAACCGGATCTCCCGAGGCCCTGACTTGGGGTGGCAAGAATGAGCTCCATGGCTCGCAGGGCACCTGAGACAACGGACCCTCTGTTCCAGTGGGTGCCAGGCCCCTGATAGAGATGATGTCCTCCCTGCCATCTAGGTACTCCACATAGGCATACGTGGGATTGGCATGAAGCAGTTTCACCTTCTCCACCAGGAGGTCGGTCTTGCTTTTCCTCACGTGCTTCCTGAGAAGAACTGGACCTGGAGTGGTGAGACAGATTGGGAGTGTAGTTCCTGAAGCTGACCTTCTTTCAAAAGTGATTAAGAGTTCGTGAGGAGTAATATTGGTTGCGGTAAATAGTGGCAACTGGATGAAATAGAGAGCTGTAGGGAGGACTTCCTTCCAATGTGAGTCTGGAAGGCCTTTTGACTTCAGGACCAGTTTAATAGCTTTCCAGACCGTAGCATTCTCCTTTTCAACTTGCCCGTTCCCCTGGGGTTATAGCTAGTAGTCCTGCTGATCGGGATGCCCCTCATCAGCAGGTACTGGTGTAACTCATCACTCATAAAGGATGAGCCCCAGTCACTATGAATATAGCCTGAACATGGCAAAAATTGATTTTAGGGCATTTATGACTGACGAAGTAGACATGTCTGGACATGGAATGGTGAACAGGAAGCGGGAGTACTCGTCAATGATCGAGAAGAAGAAGGTGTTCCCATTCGTGGAGGGGAGAGATCCCTTAAAATTGAAACTGAGCTGTTCGAAGGGCCTAGATGACTTGATCAGGTCCACCTTTGTGGGGCGGTAGAAGTGTGGCTTGCACTCCGCGTAGACCTGGCAGGAACTGATCATTTCACTGATGTCTTCCATTGAGTAGGGCAGATTGTGAACCTTGACAAAATGATCCATGAGGGTGACCCCTGGATGGCAGAGTTCATGATGTAGAGACTGCAGTTGGCTGGTATGTGCTGAGGCACATCTTCCTCTGGATAAGACATCTGGAGGGTCATTAAAGGCTCCTGGCTGATAATTGTAGGCGGAGAGCTCAATCCTCCACCGAGCAATCGTCATTCTTGATTTTGAACATGAATGTGACAGAGCGCTGGTCAGTGAAGAGCATAAATCTTCTATCAGCCAGGTAGTGTCAATGGCTTACGGCTTCTACATGGCTTGATTCTCTTTTTCCATCAATGGGTTCCGGAGCTCGTGGCCTTGTAATATCTGCGGAAAAAATGCAACCAGCCTACCTGCCTGGTTGAGGGTAGTGGCCAGGGCTATGTTCAAAGTGTCGCTTTCCATTTGGAAAGATACATTCTCATCCACCAGGTGCATGGTGGCTTTTGTAATGTGGTTCCGAAGATAGTTAAAAGCCATTTGGGCTTCAGCTGAGAGGGGGAAATTAGTGGCTTTTAAGAGGGCGAACCTTATCAGCGTATTGAGGGATCCACTGGGCATAATATGAGAAAAACCCCAGGCATCTCCTCAGAGCCTTTGTGGTCCTGGGGATGGAGAGCTCTAACAGAGGGCATATCCTATTATGATTGGGACCAATGATTCCATTCTCCACCATGTAGCCAAGGATAGCCAGCCGTTTAGTCCTGAACACGCACTTGTCAGAGTTATGAGTGAGGCTCAGGGCTTTCACCGCGTGGAGAAAACTCTGGAGGTTGATGTTATGGTCTTCCAAGGTGTGGCCACAGATGGTGATGTTATCGAGGTAGGGGAAGGTAGCCTTCAACCCATACTCATCCACCATTCTGTCTATCTGCCTCTGGAAGATTGAAATCCCATTAGTAATACTGAAAGGAATCCTCTGGAATTGATAGAGATGACCGTTAGCCTCAAATGCCATATATGGATTGTCCTCGGAAAGGATTGTCAGCTGTTGATAGGTCGCTTTCAGGTCGATGGTTTAATAGACCCAGTACTGCGCGATATCATTCACCATGTCCGAAATTCGATGGGGGGGGGGGGTGGTTATGCTTTCAGGAGCATGTACCGATTAATGGTTCGGCTATAGTCAATTACTAGCCTGGTCTTGTTTTCCCCTTTTACCACTACCACCTACGTTCTCCACGGGTTGGTGCTAGGTTCGATGATCCCTTTGTCGAGCAGACGTTGTGTCTCTGACTTTATAAAATCTCAGTCTGCTGTACTATACCTCCTGCTCTTGGTAACAATGGGTTTGCAGTCTGAGGACTGATTTGGGAAGAGTGGGGGGGTGGGGGGGTGGGTCGATATTCAGTGTGGGTTCTGATTTTAGGGGACCTCAATTCTGAATTGTTACTGGGTGAGGGGACCAGAATACTCCAAGGTCAAGCTTTTAAGATGACACAGGAAGTCAAGACCCAACAACACTGGAGCACACAATTCATCAAGTATATACAAGCGAAATTTACAGAACTCCACCCCCCCTTCAAATGACAGGTGCACTATACAATGTTGTTGAACATGCGTAGAATGCGAATCAGACGTGAGAAATATGTGGTAATTGGAAGGCTACATCTTCAGGGTGTATTTTTGCACAGTCTGTGAGTCTATGAAGCTTTCAGTAGAGCCTGGGTTGACTAGACATTTAGTGGAATGTCCATTTACCTTCACAGTCACTATGGAGTTGCTGAGCTGGTGAGGACTATCCTGATCTAGAACCCTGGAGACTCCATGCTCCGCAATCGAGTGGCCCCCTCGTGGCGCGGCAAGATGGCTGCCCTCCTTCCTCCTCCTCCTCCGACGATGATGGCACCGAGTTTGAATTTGAATATGGAGATTTAGGTGGTAATGTTGTGGAAAGTGAAATTTTCAAAAGAGCTAAAATCAGATGCAGAAAGGAAATGAGCTCCTTTGTAAATTGGTGCAAATTGTCCAATAAATATGGAGCCACTCATTTCATTAATCTGTTTTTTTTCAATATCTTCACAAAACTATCTGAACAATTTCTTCTTCCAGGTGAACTCTCAGGATGACAATGGAGTTCTGCAAGGTCAATGGCATGCACCATACACAAATGGTGTATATCCCGGACAATGGGCCGGAAGTGTTAAAATTCTTCGTAAATGGAATGAAAACAATTGCAAGCCAGTTCGCTATGGGCAATGCTGGGTATTTGCAGCAGTGACGTGCACAGGTAGCGACACCATCGGCATTTGATCTCACAAATAAAAGGATGCAGTTGAAATATATGTAAATTGCTGATTGACATTTAAACATTTTCAAGAATAACTAAAGTAGATTTTTTTTGCATCGAGAAATGGTTAGCAAAAAATAGTTAATTAATATTGCATTGAATTTTTCTGAATTTTGCCTGGAAATAGCATTTCAGGTGGAATGATATTTCACATCCAAGGAATTATTGCCCATCTTCCACTGATGTAATGATAGGAGGTTTTGAGAAGGCAATAAAGACATATAGGTTTATTTGGTTTGGGATCTGAAAAATAAATGTGGTGTGTGGAGTGGTTGAATCTCCAAATCAAAACCAGCAGAAGGGGGAAAAGGATGAAGAGGTCACGAATCCAACGTGTGCAGTAGAGACTCAGGTTATCTGTTGACATTCTGCCAACAGTGCAGGATGGAATTAAGGTAACCTGACCGATGTATTGCATTAACCCAATGGTGTGCCATGGCTTATAACAAAACGTTTGCTGTTCTGATCGTTCACATCAAGGTGGAAGGTTCTATCATTGCATTTTTTTCATTAGGAGAAAAGCAATTACTGAAGTTCATTCTTCATCCAAAATTTTTAAAAAAATGCAATTAAAATTTATATCTCTTCTGATCAAAATATGCAGCAGGCCTCTTTTATTTTTTAAAATAGCATTTTCATTTGCTCAGCTACAAAGATATTACGACATTACTGAAAATGAATGCATTGCACGTTAGTTAGTTAGTAAACTTTTTCTTCAGTTTTAAGGTGCCTTGGCATTCCGACTCGTGTGGTTACAAACTTCGACTCTGCTCACGATACTGATGCAAACCTGACCATTGATAAATACTTTAATATTGAAGGGGAAGATGTGGGAATATCCTGTGATAGTGTTTGGTAAGTTAAAACAGTTATAAACACTGAAATAGAGCAGTGCCTTGTGACCAAACGTTTTCCGAATTATATCTCAATATTATATACTTGTTGAGAATGTTACTGCAATGACCTCTGCTCCCACAGAGGAAAGAATGGATAGACATCTTTCATATTTAAAAGCAAGGTTGGCCATCGCCATTTAAATAGTCAGAAGGAAAACTGAAGGATAGCTCAAAAATAAAATTGAAATGGAAAAAAACATAAAACGGAAACAGAATAAGATCAGAGGGAAGGCAAAGGTGGAGCTAGGCTGGGAAAAAACTTTGGCAGCAGTGATGACTTTGTTAATAGTGACTATTTCACTTCAATATCAAAATGATCAGCTGCCATCATTTAGTGTATTATGCTGTTCTAGGCTGTAAAGAAACAAAAGTAATTCCTGTCAGTAGTACCTGTAAAATACAAAAGTCTACAGATATCGTGGTTGAAGCAAAAACCCAATGCTGAAAAAACACAGCAGGTCAAACCTGTCAGTGTGTTGTCATGCATATTTCTGGATTTATTAATGTGTGAAACATTTAAGTCTATGTGGGATTTTTGGAGTGGGCAAGCACTTACTGACAGAAGTTCAACAATTACAATCAAGTGTTCACCAGCGATGCTGGTCATGAAAGATTTAGTAAAGCCTTTCTATTAAAAACATTAATTTAAAAAACGTTTGTATTTTAATCTAGATTAAAAGATCAACACAATATGTTAATACGGGAAGAAATTGTTTTGCATGTAAAATTTTGAATGCATTGATAGTTTGGCCACAGCTACATGTGCCCAAGGAAGACACAGTCTGGCTTACTAACCTCTACATTTTGGAGGGTGATGCCAAGCCTAGAACACTTCCTCATATCTGCCTCTCAACCAAGACCCATCTAAATATCATCAGATCATCTCCCAGACTATCATGGATCTTATCACTTCCAGAGATCCCCATGCTCCAACTTGATAGTTCCCCAGCCCTGCACTGCCTTACTTCTATTTCCTTCCCAAAATTCACAAACAGAACTGCCTGGGCAGATCACTGCAAACTTTAACCTATGGCCTCAGTGTGCTCCTCCCCCACCAAATTCATCTCCATTTATTCTCATGGATGTTATCTGACCCATTGGATTCCACCAGCAATTCTTTAATTGTACCTCGATACTTTTTTTGGAGTAGTGAGTGACCAACTATTCTAATCAAATCTTAAAGTACTCCAAAACAAGCTCATGAATGTGGATCGTTTAAATTAATCAATGGAGGCTAATTTGCATTGAATTTATAAATGGTTTATTAAAGATATCCCTTTGGCATAATATTGTAGAGACATTCTTATTTGGATCAGTATTTGGAAAAGTGTCCGCATGTGTGTGTTTTCTTGTGCATGGATTTTTGGATTTATTTATATTTATGGGTACCCGTACATAGCATTTCAGGCAGTGTGACTTGAAATTCGAGCTTCCTGGTATTTGTTCTGGTTCTTCAATGTAAGAAAGTTTTTAAAAGCCTTGATTATAATGTTTTATTTTCTCAACTAATAATTGAAACACATCTCTATTTTCTTTAATTCAGGAACTTCCACGTTTGGAATGAGTGTTGGATGCAACGTAATGACATAAAGGCAGGATATGATGGGTGGCAAGTAGTGGATGCCACACCACAGGAAGAAAGTGAAAGTAATAACTGAATTCATTTTTGGCCACATTGCATGCGTTGAGGAAGTAATGATATCACAATGGGGGCATGGGAATGTGAGCAGGCTTCAAGCTCCCTGGAGTCTATGTCTGGTCGTATATGTATTTAAACACTAATGTTTCATTCTCTTCTCCAAGAAAGATTTTGGAATATCAGTCTTGAATTATCCAGGTGACCTAATCTCACTTGCATACTGTGTTTGAAAAGAAAAGCTTCCCAATGTTACTCTACAGTGGCTGACCCTCAGTTTTCACACAATGCCCTCTGTTTGGGCTTTAATCAAAAGGAAACTGGTTTTGAATATTTTCTCTATTATATTCTTTGATCATCATACATAACTCATTTGCCAGTTGTTAGTGTTCTGCACTTGTGGGAACACAATCGAATCTAAGGAAACTATTCCCATAATTTAAGTCCCAGTGTCAAACTGTTAAATATCTTTGAAATTATTAGAAAGAGGATAATCGAATGCAATGGTCAAACAGCAAGAGCAATTGAATTGCTCAATGATAAATCAAGGGAATGTTGTATGAAATTGGTATATGAGAATTCAATCATGGCCTGCTATCCTGCAGTTTTTTTTAGAGAGGTATCTCATGCATTGGTACAGTATTTCATAAAAGTTGTATTTAAACTGCATTTTGCTTGCATTCATTTAGAATTATTGCAAAAATCTTTCCTGTTCCTTTGTGTCAACTTATCTGATAAAGAATGGAATTCCAGGAGAGATGGTCTTTGAAAATGATCCACAGTAATTTTTTATTAGTATTTCAGAATCTCTTGCATTAATTTGACTCCAGTGTTACTCTATGCAAGAGCAAGGTTCCAGCTACAGCAGATATATATCTTCTGCTAGGAGGCATGTCACAGATAGTCTATTTATGCATAATATGGAAACAAAGCCTTTCGGTAAACTGTTAGATTTACATTACTAGCATTTATTAAAATTCTTTTTTATTTGTTCACACATCAAGATGTTTACTGCTGTGGTCCGTCTTCGGTGACAGCAATCAAGCAAGGAAATGTGGATGAGAAGTATGATACCGAATTTGTTTTCGCTGAAGTGAATGCCCATTGTGTGAACTGGCTGTTGTTGAGTGATGGAGCAAAGGTTAAAATGGATATTGATACAGAACAAGTAGGTCACAAAATAAGCACAAAGAAGTGTGGTGTTGATGAACGTGAGGACCTGACACATCTGTACAAATATCCTGATGGTAAGAAGAATTAGCACAAAGTAAAACATGATGAATGTACTTCTATTTGTTTCATTATAAAATAAGACAGAATTCAATAGATTGTATTTTGAACTTTGCTCCCTTTACGAATCCTTTGCTTCCGCCATCAAATCCACAACCTCTGAAAGAACATATAAAGGGATTCTTGGCTGTAATCAATAACTCCATCATTAAATAAGGCTCTTTTTAACTGATGTATGCTTCATGAAGCTTGCTATCTCCCAGACTCAAAGGATGCACCCATTCTCTTTTAGCCGTATGCTATTTGGATATCCCAATGACACCAAGTAACTCAAAGCAAAGGAAATCATTCATTCTTAGCCACTCTGGTTCTGTGTGCTTCCAAATCAGACACCATACTAGACTGGATTGCTTCCCAAGTGCAGGGCAATTAGGGCTGCTCAATAAAATATCAACATTGCCAGCAGGATCCATTTACATGATTAAATAAAACAAAATCAAGTGTTTTGTGTTCATCAATATTGAAGAGGGATTTGCTTGAATGGTGTAGGTCTTCATTAACAAGTGATTGTCAACAGCATCAAGGATTGCAAGTACAGTGGTAATAATTCATTGAGTTATTGAGGACAGAGTCAGCAGGGCCCTCCTTAACTACCTTCAGCAATACAACCTTTTAAGAACTTTACTCTTTTCCATTTCGTGCCCTGTAAGCACCTCAGTTATCTTTGCAACATCATTGGCAGATTGTCTTCACTTATCTAGATACTCTTCTCTTTGTCTTGGCTTCGCGGACGAAGATTTATGGAGGGGTAAATGTCCACATCAGCTGCAGGCTCATTTGTGGCTGACAAGTCCGATGCGGGACAGGCAGACAAGGTTGCAGTGGTTGCAGGGGGAAATTGGTGGGTTGGGGATTGGGTGTTGGGTTTTTCCTCCTTTGTCTTTTGTCAGTGAGGTGGGCTCTGCGGTCTTCTTCAAAGGAGGTTGCTGCCCGCCGAACGGTGAGGCGCCAAGATGCACAGTTTGAGGCGAGATCAGCCCACTGGCGGTGGTCAATGGGGCAGGCACCAAGAGATTTCTTTAGGCAGTCCTTGTACCTCTTCTTTGGTGCACCTCTGTCACGGTGGCCGGTGTTAAATTAGCATCATAGCAAACTATATACTGCATATATCTGTATCAAATTTTACCACAAATATCTTCTGATAAACACCTTATTTGCTTCACTGTGTTGAAGTGACTACATGTTATGGTTCATTTATTGATTCTGCTGCAAATGCTCAGATTTTCTTCATCAGAGATCCCAGTTTCTTGTTTTTAATTACAATAATGGATCTATACTAACCAATGAGGAATTCTAGTAAAATAAACTTGACTAAGTTTCCATAAAACTATAGAAATAGACAATTTGGCCCAGCGAGTCAGCTCCGCCATTTGAATCATAGCTGAGATATTCTTCTGTTCGACCCTATTGTTATGCTTTCCCCCGTAACCTTTGATACTCTTACCTATCAATCCCCACTTTAAATCTACTCACTGACTTGGCCTCCACAGCTCTCTGTAGCAGTGAACTCCACTGATTCAATACTCTCTGGCTGAAGACATTTCATCATCTTTGTTCTAAAGAAATTATTTCATTCTGATGCTATTGTTATGGAGTCCAGAGGACCCCAAAAGCCAGCAGCAATAGATCTGCTCCACAACACAGGGTTATTTAAACAAAAGTAGTTTTTAATTATAATTGAACAAGAAAACAGAATTAAACTTTAACTTATTACTTAACCTGCCTAACTACTTAATCCCCCCTCTAATACTAAGCGCAGGTGTGTATAATGTATATTTAAGATTAGAAAAGTTCTTTGGATCGCAGTCCAATCTCACTGGTTGCAAGCAATTCTTGTACTGTCCACAGAAGTTAGCATTCACAAAGTTCATCAGGCTTTGGTGTTTAACAAGCACTCAGGAGGGTTCTTGCTGGTTTTCAGAGAGATTCCTTTTCCAGGACATCCACAACTGATTCCTTCTCAATCAGTCTTGCTGACAAAACTTGCCCCCTTCAGAGTTCTCCAGATGATCCTCTTTCTTTCAGGTCACCTTTCAGACCTCCAGCCTTCTCCTTTGACCAGGCAGCCTTCCAGAGTTTGCCAGCTTTGTCCTTCTGGAACTGATTTTTGTGTCTCTCCTCTCTGTTTCTCTCCCTCCCTCTCTGAGAGCAAAATTGTTCTCTGCCGCCTGCAAAAATCACATTTTCCTAAGCAAGCTGTATGTTGATACTTTGTTGCCTCTTGCAAGAAGCACTCTGCAAAAGTCCTGCAAATCCTGTATTTTAAAATGTGTGTGTGCAAGCTGCTCTAACAATTCCTCCCAAGCCACCTCTAAATACTGTGTCACACTAGGCCCTCTGCCTTCTGGAAACATCCACATCCACTCACTTCAGCCCATTCAATATTCAGTATTTCTATTTTTTTAAAAATTAGGCTTACCATGTAATGATATCCTATCAATGGTCAATTTTAGATTTTTTTGGTGAATTTCAAAAAAGTATATTTAAATCAAGTGTTTAAAACATAGTATGTTATAAAAATGAATGAATTGAAATGAAAGTTTGAAAATAACATTAAGACCACAATACAATGTTTTTTTCTTAGTTTACAGAGATTAAATTTAATTTTTTTAAAACAAAACTACAGTGATTCTTCATTGTACAGTAACCAACAATCAGAATGTGAATCATAGAATATGTTGATCATGCCCTAAAGACCACTTAAGGTCACTTGTTTCATATCACAATTATGAAATAAAGCCAGCAAATGTTTTTGTATTTTCACAATGACACTTTTTTTTTTAAATTCCAAGGCTCAATTGAAGAAGAAGAGATTTTTCGAAATGCTAACATCATACAAAACATTCCACAACCCGAAAAGACGCTATATGTGTCTCTGATCAGCGACCAGCCCATTTACAAGGGAAAGCCTGTATCAGTCACTGTGGTCATTTCCAACAAGTCTTCGGTTGAAAAGGTCTGCAATGTCAGATTTTGGGCTAAGAAGAGGAAGTATAATGGAGAATCAGGGAGCCAATGCATCAAGAAATATAAAAAGGAGCTCACCATCCCCCCTAATGAAGGTAACACAAGGTCTATTTAAGGAAGAAATAGTATTAGACATTTTAAGGAGCACTTGGATTATTTGCCAAATAAACAGGGATTTGGTTCAACAGGGACTGTTTAATTCTTGGAATAAAATAACGAATTCAACTACTGTACTGCCTGTTTGGCCTGGAAGAACTGAGCTCTGACACGAACCCATTTGAAAAAGAGACTTCTGTTAGGCCTTTGGAAACATTTATCATTCTGATATCACCGCCACTTCACATAAGCTTCCTGCTTTGTTCACATGCATAGAAAGTAGCCCCAGCACTTGAATCTAACCATGATGATACTTTGACACTGTTCTGTATTTTATCTTATTTAACATTTTTATCAAATTTCAGGCGTAACTTTCATAAAATAATAACCTCTGCGAAAGCAACGTGCATAAACATTTAGATATTTATTTCTGTCAATATATTATGAGATGTCATATTATTGTTAAGTACATCAGTTTTTATTTCTTGGTATGCCATAGATACAAAAATTCCTTTTGAAGTGAGTTACAAAGAATATGGATCTTTCCCTGACATGTTCAACCAGATGAAGCTGATGTCTATGATCATCGATACAAAATCTCAGGATAATGCACTTGCTGTGAAGAATATAATTCTGCTAAACCCCATTATCGAAATCAAGGTAATGTTCAGGAATTGTCGCGCTCATTGTATTTTCATCATAAAAGACTAAATACGGTCGATAAAAAGGAAGAGGAGATGTCATGACGGTGGGCTTTATGATGTTGAAGGGAGTGTCAAAGAAATTGTACTTTCAATGCATATTTTTCTGACAAAAGTACAATGCATGAAAGTCAATGTACAAGAAATGTACCTGAACAGAAAATTCAATGTATTAAGATCAAATATTGTTACAGTTTTGAAACGTTGCTTGGGAAATGTGTCTTTTATGTGAGAGATGCCTTTTTTTCACATGAAATACTCTCCCTCCTTTAAGATTGTCAAAGTTAAAGCATTGGTACTGTGACAGAGGTGTTTGGGAGATAAATTGGGAAAGGTTTGTTAGAGCAGGTCACCTACAAACAATTTAAAGCACAGAATTTTTACAGGAGTTCTGCAGAGTGCTCAGGGACTTCATTGATGGAATGTTATTTGGCAAAAGGCGGCAAAGTAGCAACATACAGTGGCAGTTTGTCTGGAAAACAGTCTGCTGTCTGGAAGAGCATGTGATCCTTGCAGGCAGAAGCCGGACAGCTTTGCTCTCAGAGTGGGAGGGAATGAGAGAGAGGAGAGACCCAGACTTCAGTTCCAGAGAGACAAGCTGGCAAGCTTGGAAAGGTGGCCTGGTCAAAGGAGAGGACTGGCTGCCAGGTGTTTCCCTTGGAATAGGAGAAACAGAAAGGAACTCTTGTGGTGAACTGAAAGAAAGAGGATATCATCTGGAGAACCCTGAAAGGGGAAAGTTTCGTCAGCAAGACACTGGAGTGGCTGTCTTGGAATGAGAAATCTCTCTCTCAGAAAACCAACAAGAACCCTCCTGAATGTTAACGATTTACCTGTTAAGCACCAAAGCCTGGTGTACTTTATTGATGTTAACTTCTGTGCACAGTACAAGAATTGCCTGCAACCAGTGAGATTGGACTGTGAACCAAATAACTTTTAAAAACTTATATACACATTACACACACGTGCATTTAGAATTAAAAAAGTTAAAAAAAACCCAGACTGGACAGACTATCCTAAGAATTTAACAATAAAAATTAATCTTCTGGTCTTCACCAACCAAGAGAAAAGAATTAAGACCTAGTCTGGAAGGGAAAATAATTATACTAACTAAGCCATGTGGAAATAATTTATAAAAGGTCACCAAAGTCTCTTCAAACTTAACAGAAGTATTAGAAATGCTACAACTAGCTTTCTCTAAGCTTAAACAGGACATAATTTGAGAGAGCAACTGAATCAAAGTAGGTTGATTAGAAACTTACCATTTAACTTCTAGCCAACAATGTAGAAAAAGCTACAACCCAATGTGTGGAAGCGGGAACTCATCCCACTTTCAGAGGTATAATTCCAAAAAGAGCAGTTGTTGGTTTAGGTGCAAAACTGATATCCAGTATAGCTGACAAAGTCTTAAAAATATCTGTCCAATACCTCTCCAAAGTCGGGCATGACCAAAACATATGAGTTAGAGAAGCCACTTCTGATTTACATCTATCACAAATAGGGCTAACATTATAAAAAATATGGGCCAACTTGTCTTTCAACATATGAGCCTGGTGTACCAATTTAAATTGAATGAAAGAATGATGAGCCCATATTGAAGAGGTACAGAAGTTTCTTCAAAGTTGTAAGAGAACCTGCCTCCACAACCAATGATTTTGATTTCTCTTGAAACGGTGTCATACACAGGCTTTCAAAGTTGGGCAGAAATTAAGGGGTTGGCATTTGGCTATCTGCTGGAGCTCTGCTGGATTTTGGGCTTGCCATCTGCCATAGAGCCAGGCCTCAACAATCAGGCACTGTCTTCAGACTCTAATTTGCTGCAATAGGGGAGAGAGGGTGATGAATTAATGAGTGTAGGCAATATGTAAGGCATTCAGGAGAGAAACAGACCGGGGATGTTATACTGTGCACCATGAGTTTAAAATTGATGACAGGACTTGGTTTTATAGGAACATTTGAGAAGCTTTAAAGCAAAGCAAGACCAGCCATCCAAAGCAATAGGCAAACGTGATGGAGAAACTCAGCAGATCAAGCAATACCCATAGGAAGTAAAGGGTAACCAGCGTTTTGGGCTTGGGGCCTTCATTGGTTACTTCCTATGGATACTGCATGAGCTGCTGAGTGTCTCCAGCAAATTTGCGTATTGCACGTGACCCCGGAATCTGCACACTTCATTGTTAAACTCTACCTGACTTTGTACTTCCTACACCATCTTGGTTAAACCACCAATCAAATTTACCTGAATAGCTACTGCCACAAATAACTTGTCTGAAATTTGCGATAATGATTTTGGGTGTCTGACATATAGATTTTTTTTTCAATGGTCAGTTGCCAGGCATCCTTCTCTGAGCTGCTTCTCATTGACATTGAAAACAGCATAAAATACTTTTGTGTGTTTTTGGTTGATTTCCATTTCATTTTAAATTGAATCATGAGCAAGGTACATTGTGATATTGTTTGACTTATTTTTATGTTTCAAAACACTTGTGATTTTAAATATTGATTTGCTTCATCAGATGCTGAATTATTCTGCTGAGGTGAATAAAAAGGTATTTTTGGAGATCAGCTTCAAAAACCCTTTACCTGACACTCTAACGAAATGTGTCCTGACTCTGGAGGGAAAAGGTCTGATCAAAGATCAAATAACAATGCAGTAAGTTTGCAATTTGAATAACCAGACATATCTGTAACACCTGGCTATTAATTATTCTCTTGTTGGCCTCAATAAAATATTGAAGTGAATAAAAAAGGGCAAACAAGCTTTGAAACTTTCCATTTAAGGACTAGGAAGTGTGCACAAAATATGATTAAATGTAAAATTTCAAATGCCTCTTGCATCTGCTTAGTTAGATGGAAGCTTCACTCTCCTGAGCCTTGGCTGACATCTGGTCTCAGAGTTTGCTAAGCATCAGCATGGAGTCTAGTGCTGTAAGCAATGCATTTGGCGTAACAGACTTCCTAACACTGAGACGGGAAGCCCTGCCAGCTGTGTCTGTGCTAAGGTAACCTGGAATGAGCCAAATGATCCTTTTGGTCTCATGGGCACACTGAGCATAAAGAGAAACTTGTTTACATATTTATTTCAGTCAATAAAAGAAAATGAATGTTTTGTGTGTTAAGGTTTCAAAAATTAAAATTGTAATGGTATTTTAGCAAAAAGGCTTAAGCAGTTTTCATATCTGAGAACGCCATCCTTAGAGGAAACTGGTTCCTTTGACTCGGCAAGTTCCGAGGCTACGTTGAACATTATGATTAGCTAGCAACTAGCTTCCGAAAGGAAGACTGCACTGGGGCATGCTGGAAAGGCAAACCCTCCAAGGGCACTTGTTGGAGTTCAGGCTTTTTGTCAGTCAACTCAAGATCAGGGCCTAGCTAAGAGGAAATGATGTGGGAGTCTTCTCTCCTGACAATTTAGTTAGTGCTACTGAGTATAAACTTTTCATTATTTTAGGATTCTCTTGAAGTCAATATGTTCCTTGAAATTTTTCTAAGCTGAAAATGGGATACTTCAGCTACATTCCCCTGCCTCTGCTCTGTCACATCTAACAACTGCGAAAAAAAAATAAAACCCTTAATAAAAAAATTACAAAAACTGAAGCCACTTACTTAGTGTGTCATAGACTACTGCAACTTGCCCAGAGAGCAAAAGGATGGGGAGAAAAGATTCCAGAAAAAAAAAATTAACGGTGGAATAGGATTGCTCTCTGAGCTGACATTGATTTGATGGTCTGTAAGGTCTCCTTCCGTATTTAGGGGAATTCTTAACATAATCAATTACTGCTGCAGCAACTCTTCCTTCCAGCCTGCCCCAACAATGAACTGGCTGCTTTCACGATTTCTGCTTTTTTCTCAATACACTGTGCGGTACCAATACAACACATTCCTTACTTCATATCTACTACACCAGTTTAGCTAATAGTGTGATAAGATGTGGTAACATTTAAAAACATTTCAAAGTGCAATACCCCTGAGGTGCCAATGTTAATTCATTATACATTCACTGATTATTGCACACACTCACTCCATTCAATGTAAAGAACAAAGACACCATCATATTCTACAAGCTTCTGGCCTTCCTTCATCCATCAGTAGATGTTATTGGAGTGGGTAATTAATATAGTGGATAGTGCTTAAAAAAAAATGATTGGATTTTTGAAACACATAGGAGGGGCAGAGTGAAAAATCTGAATTTGGAGAGTTGTGGCCCAGGTGCTTTTGTTTGTTTTGTCAGCCATAGCATTACATTTCCTTTCAAATATTCAAACAATTAAGAAGTAGTTATTGACAATAATTGGCCAAGCATCAGTATTGTTTATAAACTGTATACATTTCAGACCAGAGGCCGCTCAGCCCATTGAGTCTGATCTGCCATTCAAATCTTGGTGGATGGATGAAGGGAAGATTAATCTTGTTCTTTTGTTTTTTGTTAGATGTGAGGACGTGCCTGCGAATCAAGTCACCAAAATTAGGCAAGAAATTAAACCACATAAGGAAGGGAAACGAAAATTGCTGGCGGATTTTGACTGTTCTCTGCTGCAAAATGTAAAAGGCAGCTTGATGATTGATGTCCAAAAAGATAAAGAAAAATGTGAACACTAAAAGATCTTAAAATCTGTTATTTTACTTAGTAAATTTCGAGAATTTTTATATGTTATTGCAGGTCTTCTGTTTAAATATGTTGGGTATGAATATTTTTGGTCAGATTTGCTTCGGTGAATGGTATTGTAGGTGTGAGAGAATTTTGTTGGAAAATGCTTTGTAGTATTAATCCTATGTTTCGCTCGCACATGGAATATTGGGAGATCGGAGAGTCACTCAACTCGTGCAAATAATGTTCAACGGCATGAACTTTTAGATATTTTATTGCATGTGTGTATTCTCTTAAGAGGACAACAGTTTAATCGAAGGTGAAAAACAAGAAATTTCCCTGCTTACCTATCCAAAATTCTTTCCATGCTGCTTCACGGTGTGAGAAATATAACCTATGGGTATCGTTAATTGTCATCCGTGGTACTCTTCCGTTTCAAAAGCTTGAATTGGTTTCCGATTTTTGAAGGGGCAGTACTCTTGATGTACACTTTGAGATATAACAATATAATGAACTTGTTCCAAGTCTCTGGCACAATAACAAATATCACGTTTTGCCAATCCTCTGCCTCTTCACATACATTGTTTTGTTTTTCAAACCACTGGATGCCTTTTGACAGTTCTTAATGTACCCTTGTATCAAATGCAATTCATCTTTGGGCCTTGGTTCTGAATAGCACCCAGTGAACTTCATCCCCAAATTTGACATGCACCATCAGGGCATCTTACAGTTACCTTTGTCAATCTTTGAGTTTTATGTTACTCTGAGAAACGTTACTTTTATTCATGAGGTAATAAAATAGATTTAAAAATTCAAATCTCCCAGCAATGGGAATCAATTGTATGTTCATGCTGATCTTGCATTTTGCCAGTAATAATTTAAACGAATTAAATGTATAGTCTGGTAAACATCTCCACTCTTGCTCCTGCATTTGCAGTTAATAATTTAATGCTGGAGTGCACACAGTGCTGGAGAAGCACAGAAGATCATGCAACATACATAGAAATTAAAAGGCAATCAACGGCTTTGGCCTGAACCCTTCTTCAGCAGTGCTGAGAATCAGGACGGTGCCTGAGTAAAAGGTGTGGGGGGGGTGAGGGGGGGCGGGGAGAGAGAAGGGAGGGGATCACAGGCTCACAGCTGGGAGGAAAGAGTCGAAAGAAGCTGAGATGTGATAAAGTACAGGGTGGAGAGCTAAGGCTGTCTGAGAAGAGAAATAAAGGAAAGGGTTAAGAGTGGAGGAAGGGAGATAAGGAGGAGGAAAGAGGAGAGATTGGGGGAAGAGGTGAACAGACATTGGAGGTCGATATTGATGCCGTCTGGTTGGAGATTGCCAATACTTAATGTTAGGTGTACCTCCAATTTGCGAGTGGCCTCTTCTTGGCAATGTATGAGTCCATGGATAGACATGTTAATGTATCACTGGGATGTGGAATTGAAGTGGTTGGTCACTGGGATGTCCTTGCTGTTGCAGTGGACATAGAGAAGATGCTCAACGAAATGAACTTTCAGCCTGCGACCAGTCTCCCTGATGTAGAGGAGGCCGCATTGGGAGCATCAGATGCAGTAAATGATCCCTGCAGATTTACAGGTGATGTGTTGCTTCATTTGGAAGGACTCTTTGGAGCCACAAATGGTTACGAGGGATGAGCTGTGGGAGAAAGTGTATCATTTCTTGTGGTCACAGGGTAGGTATGAAGGAGTGATTGGTGGGACAAGATAAATGGACAGGACAATCATGGATGGAGAGAAGAGATGGAAAGATGTGTGTGGTGGTGGAATTCTGCTGCAGGTGGCAGAAATTGTGGAGAATATGTTGGATGTGAAGGTCGATTGAGGGGTACATAAGAACAGTTCTTGTTATGTCTGGGGGTGGGGGGTGGAGGAAAGGAGCAGGTTAGATGTTTGGGAAATAGAGGAGATGCAGGTGAGGGCTGAGTTAGTGGTAGTAGAGGGAAAGAACATTTTTTTGATGTCCTGGAATGGAAAGCTTCATCCAAAATTCTGTCACTCTTTCAAATGATTGTCGAGCAACCCATAGCACAACTCTGAAGGACCCTTATTCAGGGTGTCAGGATAGTCATTCAACCAACATTTGGTTGACATAAAATAAGGACAATCCTTCCATCATTGGTCACACGATTCCCATATTGCATAATGGAATTCCATTGAGAATGAATCAATTGAGATTTGCTGAGTATGTGAAAAGCTGTCTTCAAATGTAAATCTCTCCTTTCTGTAAGACATCCATGTTTTTTATTCAAAGATATCTCTCCCTCACAAAATTATTTTAGTATCCTTCGTTGAGATATTATTCCATAGCTCAAGGTTCCATACATAATAGGACAGACTTTCCAAGTGAAAGTGCGCATAGACATCTTTGCAGTGCTAATGGAGAGAAATGGGAGTTTGCAGATGATAGAGAGAATTGAGAGAGCTGTGATTGTGGATTGGGATGGTCTGACTGGGCAATCGTGGAGGAAGCACCAACCTCAGCATAGAGCTCTGTCCCTTGCAATGTGCAAGTCTGCACCATAAGTTTTTGACAGCTCCTTATACTCAAAGGCCAGCAGGTTTTATGCTGACTCAATGTGTTCCAGCAGCAGTTAATATTTTTCTTTCAGCATTTTCCTCTGGAACAAATCCATAAAACAGAATTATATGTTATGCAGCTGTTCAGAAAGAATGATAACAAAGGGCATGGCATCTCTTTGTTGGCAAAAACTCACTCCAGATGGAGGCAGATGATGGTTCTCATTTGTATCCTAACCATCTTGATCATGTGACATGATTGACAATACATTCTTCCCCTTTATGGAAGGGCCTTCTCACCACCATCTAAGCCAAGTGTTACACTGAGGGATATTGCCAAATGACTTTGGGTTTTGGCTTAGGAAACCAATCCACCCATACCTTCTCCAGCACAGTCTCCAAGATATTCAACACAGAGCACTGCCTGATTAATATGTCATCAAATCTACTTTCCTGCAGAAAGATTACTCAGAAAAACTGATTCAAAAATATAAAATAATGGGTAATTTGTTCCCTCAGCCACTTTCATGTACAGGTACACAATCCTTTATCCGGAACCCTTGGGGGGCAGTGTGTTCCGAATTGCACATTTTTCTGGATTTCAGAATGTCAGATTTAAGCCCACCCGAATTGTGCTGCCATATCCACCCCCACCCCCTTCCAGTCGCCCTGCCATCTCCCCCCACCTCCCCCCTCACCCGCCCGATTTGCACTGCCGGTCTCATCCCCCCCTCGCCTGCCTGATTGCGCTGCCGGTCTTCCCTCCCCTTGCCCGCCTGACTCACGCTGTCGGTCTCCCCCACCTCGCCTGCCCGACTCGCGCTGCTGCCTCTCTCCCCACTTGCCAGATTTTGGAGCTTTCTGGATTTTAGATGTCTGGATAAAGGATTGTGTACTTGGAGTAGCATACCTTAATTTCTAAATAAATGGAACAAAGAAGAATTTGCTTCCTGATCACTTATGGGTGTATTTTATGCATTTTGCACTTCTGATCCCAAAAAATCACTTTAATATTTTCCTATCACATACCGTAATTCAGATATAACCTATTTTTGTGATTTTCTGTCGTACTTGAGTCTACCTCAAGCGTATAAAACCATGAAGTGCATTATGTCATTGAAAATTATTTTTCTGTAATCGCACTTGGACTTCTCCCTGCTGATCTTGGTGAAAGGTTTCACCAGGACATTGCGATCATCGAAAAGCAGTATCAGGGCAACTGGAATCCATCAATGCTGGCCAACTATCGTTGGAAACTGACATGAAAGTCATTAGATGTTGAGTACAAACAAAAATCAGTGACAAAACATTTTTAGTTCAGTTGAATTAATACACTGTGTCAGCGTCATTGTTCCAATTAAACATGCTAAATTCAATAAAAGTTAATTTGATCTTTCTTCAACTTCCTACGTGATACAGCAAATCTAAAATTATCTTTGTGTTCAGCTTGAAGTTGTCTATCATAATCCCCATTTTTTTTCAGGAAGCAAACCTTATGAAAAAAAATAGTTTGCCAGTGATATCTGTCCTGTATTGCTGAGCCTTTACAGATATCTTGGTTAGTGAATTGTAAAGTTTCATTGTGTCAGATAAATTTATCTCACCTCACTCCTAAATAGCAAATCCCTAAGCTTGTCTTTGATATCTGGTCCCAGACATCCCAAGCAGAGAAATATCAAAACACAAATATGCTGGAAAAACACAGTGTCCATAGGAAGTAAAGGATAACCACTGTTTTGGGTCATGCCCTTTGTACCAGGCCTGAAATGTTGGTTACTCTTTACTTCCTATGGATGCCGAGTGACCTTCTGAGTTTCTGCGGCATAATTATGTATCACACTTGACATTTCCATCTGCAGATGTTCTTGTTTAACTTCTTTTTCAATGCATTCAAGGATCTCAATAAATTTATTAATTGTAAATAGTGGGTTATTTGATAAATAGGTGGAATAATTGACTATATTTAAATAGGTATTTATATAGCTGGGAGCTAAGCATCCAAGGATACACATCTTCTCTAAAAGATGGTGTAGTGCGCGTCAAAAGAACCAAAGACTTGTTGATCCAAACCAAAGCTTTTATTAACTAAAAGACTGGAGCATATCACAAGTAGGTCGACCAGTCCAGAATCACCTGGTCTGGCTAGGAGCAATCCTTTAAGACCTGCCAGTAGTGTGGCTACACTCTCGGCCAATCACAGTCATCCTATACTTCTTCTTTTCTTCTTTGGCTTGGCTTCGCGGACGAAGATTTACGGAGGGGGTAAATGTCCACGTCAGCTGCAGGCTCGATTGTGGCTGACAAGTCCAATGCGGGACAGGCAGACATGGTTGCAGCGGTTGCAGGGGAAAATTGGTTGGTTGGGGTTGGGTGTTGGGTTTTTCCTCCTTTGTCTTTTGTCAGTGAGGCGGGCTCTGCAGTCTTTTTCGAAGGAGGTTGCTGCCCGCCGAACTGTGAGGCGCCAAGATGCATGGTTTGAGGCGATATCAGCACACTGGTGGTGGTGGTTAATGTGGCAGGCACCAAGAGATTTCTTTAGGCAGTCCTTGTACCTCTTCTTTGGTGCACCTCTGTCACAGTGGCCAGTGGAGAGCTCGCCATATAACACTATCTTGGGAAGGCGATGGTCCTCCATTCTGGAGACGTGACCCACCCAGCGCAGCTGGATCTTCAGCAGCGTGGACTCGATGCTGTCGGCCTCTGCCATCTCGAGTACTTCGATGTTAGGGATGAAGTCGCTCCAATGAATGTTGAGGATGGAGCAGAGACAACGCTGCAGGAAGCGTTCTAGGAGCTGTAGGTGATGCCAGTAGAGGACCCATGATTCGGAGCCGAACAGGAGTGTGGGTATGACAACGGCTCTGTATACGCTTATCTTTGTGAGGTTTTTCAGTTGGTTGTTTTTCCAGACTCTTTTGTGTAGTCTTCCAAAGGTGCTATTTGCCTTGGCGAGTCTGTTGTCTATCTCGTTGTCGATCCTTGCATCTGATGAAATGGTGCAGCCGAGATAGGTAAACTGTTTGACTGTTTTGAGTTTTGTTTGCCCGATGGAGATGTGGGGGGGATGGTAGTCATGGTGGGGAGCTGGCTGATGGAGGACCTCAGTTTTCTTCAGGCTATTTCTTTCACAATAAGACCAAACATTTTGGCAGTTTCCGCAAAACAGGACGCCAAGCGCTGAAGAGCTGGCTCTGAATGGGCAACTAAAGCGGCATCGTCTGCAAAGAGTAGTTCACGGACAAGTTTCTCTTGTGTCTTGGTGTGAACTTGCAGGCGCTTCAGATTGAAGAGACTGCCATCCGTGCAGTACCGGATGTAAACAGCGTCTTCATTGTTGAGGTCTTTCATGGCTTGGTTCAGCATCATGCTGAAGAAGATTGAAAAGAGGGTTGGTGCGAGAACACAGCCTTGCTTCACACCATTGTTAATGGAGAAGGGTTCAGAGAGCTCATTGCTGTATCTGACCCGACCTTGTTGGTTTTCGTGCAGTTGGATAACCATGTTGAGGAACTTATGGGGGGCATCCGATGCGCTCTAGTATTTGCCAAAGCCCTTTCCTGCTCACGGTGTCGAAGGTCAATATAGGTGATGTAGAGTCCTTTGTTTTGTTCTCTGCACTTTTCTTGGAGCTGTCTGAGGGCAAAGACCATGTCAGTAGTTCCTCTGTTTGCGCGAAAGCCGCACTGTGATTCTGGGAGAATATTCTCGGCGACACTAGGTATTATTCTATTAAGGAGAATCCTAGCGAAGATTTTGCCAGCAATGGAGATCAGCGTGATTCCCCTGTAGTTTGAGCAGTCTGATTTCTCGCCTTTGTTTTTGTAAAGGGTGATGATGATGGCATCACGAAGGTCCTGAGGCAGTTTTCCTTGGTCCCAACAAAGCTTGAAAAACTCATGCAGTTTGACATGCAGAGTTTTGCCGCCAGCCTTCTAGATCTCTGGGGGGATTCCATCCATACCTGCTGCTTTGCCACTTTTCAGTTGTTCAGTTGCCTTATATGTCTCATCCTGGGTGAGGACCTCATCCAGCTCTAGCCTTAGGGGCTGTTGAGGGAGCTGGAGCAGGGCAGAATCTTGGACTGAGCGGTTGGCACTGAAAAGAGATTGGAAGTGTTCTGACCATCAGTTGAGGATGGAGATCTTGTCGCTGAGGAGTACTTTGCCGTCTGAGCTGCGCAGCGGGCTTTGGACTTGGGGTGAGGGGCCATACACAGCCTTTAGGGCCTCGTAGAAACCCCTGAAGTCGCCAATGTCCGTGCTGAGCTGGGTTCGCTTGGCGAGGCTAGTCCACCACTCATTTTGGATCTCCCGGAGTTTGCGCTGAAGATGGCTGCATGCGCAACGGAAGGCTTGTTTCTTCTCTGGACAGGACGGCTTTGTAAGGTGAGCCTGGTGGGCAGCTTGCTTCTTTGCCAGCAGCTCCTGGATTTCCTGGCTGTTATCGTCGAACCAGTCCTTGTTTTTCCTGGAGGAGAAGCCCAGTACCTCTTCAGTGGATTGCAGTATGGTAGTCTTCAGCTGATCCCAGAGGGTTTCAGGGGACGAGTCCGTGAGGTGGATTGCATCGTCGAGCTTTGCTTTGAGGTTTGCCTGGAAGTTTCCTCTCACTTCGTCTGACTGCAGGTTTCCAACATTGAACCTCTTTCTGGGGGCTTTACTGTTCCTGGGCTTTGGCTTGAAGTGAAGGTTGAGCTTGCAGCGAATCAGCCGGTGGTCAGTGTGACATTCCGCGCTGGGCATGACCCTGGTGTGGAGCACATCTCGTTTGTCTCTTTCTCGCACCAAGACATAGTCCAGGAGGTGCCAGTGTTTGGATCGGGGATGCATCCAGGTAGTCTTAAGGCTGTCCCTCTGCTGAAAAAGGGTGTTTGTAATGACAAGCCGCTGTTCTGCGCAGAGCTCCAACAGGAGGCGCCCATTGTCGTTGCACTTGCCGACACCATGCTTGCCCAGGATTCCTGGCCAGGTTTCTGAGTGTTTGCCGACGTGAGCGTTGAACTCGCCAAGGATGACAACCTTGTCGGCTGTAGGGGTGCGTTGGATGAGGTTGCGCAGGTCAGTGTAGAACTTGTCCTTTTCTGCTGGTTCCGCCTGAAGGGTTGGAGCATAGACACTGATGAGGGTGATGCGATGCTTGTTATGAAGGGGGAGTCGCATGGACATGATTCGGTCCGAGTGGCCTGTCGGGAGGTTTTTGAGTTTGGAGGCAATGGAGTTCTTGACCATGAAGCCTACACCAGATAGGCGTCGTTCATCCAAAGGCTTGCCAGACCAGTAGAGTGTGTTATAATACCATCTGTACATATGTACACATTGGTGATAGAATCTGTACTATCACAGACGGTAGATGGGAAGATGGGGAGATAAAAAATGAAATCAAATCTTTGGTGAGAAGGGCCATGGGATCAGAAGATGTAGGTGGAATTGAGAAATGGCAAGGGTTAAAAGATCCAGCTGAGAGTTACCTTGAGGGCTCTCAATGGCAGTCAGGATGTCGGGTGCAAGTTCCAACAAGAGTTTGAGAAGTTTTTCCATTTGACTTGGCAATGTACCTTTTGGATACAAATTAAAATAATTTTGGAGAAAATATTAGAAGTAAAACTCCTGTTGGATCCGACGTTATATTTATTGGGGATTATTAAAATGGTCAGTGTAAAATTAAGATTATTTATCAAATTGAATTTTACGATAAGCTTTAGCTATTTTTAGTAAATGTGTAGCCATTATTTAGAAATCAGATATGGATTTAGAAGATGGAATATCAAAATGAGATCTTGAAAAAAATAACATAGTTTACAGGTAAATATAATTTCTTTTTGAAAATATGGAGCCCATATTTACAATATATTGGTTTGAAAATTTAAACTATCAATAACCTGTCCTCGTGTTGATTTTCGGTTTCACAGCAGTTGACTTGAAAATCTCCTTCTCTTCTTTTCTTTTTAGGGGGTAAATGGGGGGGGGTAGAAGAGGGTGATGGAGAGGGAGGGGGGATTAGGGTAATATATACCACATGTATTTATATATATTTATAAAATTTGTTATTAATTGAAAATGTAATGTGGTTTAAACCCTTTAAAATAAAATATTCAAAAGAGTTTGAGAAGTCACATAAAAAAGGCAAAGTTATAGGGGTCATGGGGGATTTCAATATGTAGGTAGACTGAAGGCTTCTTCAGGTTCATTCTCCTCCAAGAATGTGCCTGCAGAAGTGGATGCAGACCTGTGGAATGGTCGTTCAGGTGGCAGCGCTGAAAGTGCAGTGCTGGCCATCTGGAGGTACAGCTTCACGGGAGGCGCCTTGGAGCGCACTCCGGCTCCTGTACCTTCAGGCTGTCAAGGTTGAGGCAGCCAGCACAGGTTGTCAGTGCTGGGGTGGCTGGCACGGGCTGTCCCAATACTGATCCCACTTCCGCGCTCTTTCCCCACACCCCCATGTGGGGGCCGACATGAGGCTATGGGGAGAGAACATAGCAGTGGGATCACGGTGGGGATCGACATGGGGCTATGGGGAGGGAGTGGGGCAGTGGGATCAGTGTGGGGATCGACACGGGGCTGTGGGTAGAGAATGGGGAAGTAGGATCAGTATGGGACAGCCCACGTCAGCCGCCCCAGCGCTGATTGCCCGCGCCGTCTGCCCCTGCCCTGATGTCCCGTGCTGGAGGGCAGGGACAGAGAGGAGGGGGGCAGTCAGGCGCTCGCCAGCTGACTGTCATCCCCTTAGTAGCCACTTTCAGGCGGCTGTATTCAGGTGCCTGTGGGGGACCACTGTGCTGCGCCAATTATCCCTCCCAGAAGAGGGTTACAAAATTTGTATCGCATGCACCTCCTGTGCTTTCAAGTAGCCTCCCAACAGCTTTATATGGGCATAATATGCGGCTTTACATCAGGGGATTTTAGCCACCTAAAAGTGCCTTGAGAAAATCAGCTTGGTGCTGGATCCCAAGACAAGGAATTTGTGAAATGCCACAAGGTGGCTTTTTAGAGCAGTTTGTGCCCAAGGGCACTAAGAGAAAAACATTTCCTGACTTGGTTCTGTGCCACGAACCAGATTAGATTAGTGATTTTAAGATTAGAAAAAAACCATGAGGAGGTAGTAATCACAATATGATCGCATTCACTTTGCAATTTGAGATGAAAGAAGTAAAAATTGGATGGTTCAGTACTGAAGTTAAGTAAAGGGAACTACAGAAACATGAGAGAGGAGTTGGTTGGATGGGAATCCTGGCAGGGAAAGTGGTAGAGCAGCAATGGCAGAAGTTTCTGGCAATAATTTGAGAGACGCTGGATTGTTTCATCCCAAAGGGAGGGCGAGGCAACTGTGACTGACGAGGGAAGTCAGACACAGCAGAAAAGCAAAAGAAAGGGCATATTGTGTTGCAAAAATTAGCAGGAAGCCAGGGGAGTGGGTAGCTTTCAAAAATTAACAGAAGGCAATGGACAAACAATTTTTTGCCATTTCATTTAGAATACTTGAATAAATCTTGTAGAAAAGTACAATGAAGATAAATCAGAGTGAGTTCCTGACATCATTGCAACAGGCTGATTATTTCAAAAATCTGCACGAGAAAAAGGTTTGAAATGAGAAATTACATTCTGCAATGTTTTCATGTGCAGTGTGAGGGAATATAATTAAAGATCTAATAATTGGATATGATTCAGTACTTTGTGCGCCCCTTGGAAAATTGATGCCAGGTGCTAAGTATACTTGATGCACAAGGTTGCTGGACACAAGCAGTCATTAAATGTCGAGCAATGCATGCTTTGGATTCAATTCAGCAAGTCTTTTGTATATTATTTTACACGGCAACGTTGGAGGAAGCTTCAGTTGAACATTTGAGACCAGAGATGGGGTTAGGTCATGAGGTTGAATTTGACTGATCAGCTTCAGGGGTGCACATCATCTCCTTTGCCTGTGTAGAGGCTATTCTCTCATGTTCTTAGTGCTTGTTCCCTGCTTATGACATCCCGAGCTCCAGCTTGATAACTTGTCTCGCCTTTTGAATTCTCCTTCTCTGACACAGTCTAACACACAATGCTTAATATTTTTTTCCCTGTATCTTCCCTGATGGTTTGAATGATCCCATTACTCTCTTTCTTAATATTTTCAGTATCTGATTCTCCCTTCCCATGGTGTTTCCAGTTCTCAGTTTCAGATGTGCGAAGGGATGGGGGCAGCATGGTTGGCGTAGCCTTTATAGCGCCAGCGATCGGGGCCAGAGTTTGAATCCTACGCAGCCTGTGTGGAGTTGTACAGGTTAATTGGTCAGCAAGGACTTGTGGGCCGAAATGGCCTGTTACCGTGCTTTATGTCTAAATTTAATTTATGAATTAAAGTGGTGGTTTCTGAATGGACTGCTGGGTGTGGGGTGAGAGGGGGCAATGGCAAAACTGGCCTTGGCCCTGTTCCAACAAGATATCCCTATAATTTCCATTGCACAATTCTCAAACGCTGAAAATGTATATTTTAGGCACCGTTCGCCAAAGTGCATCATTGAATACCATCATCCCCTCAAAACTAATCAGCAAACGCCAAGATGTGGGGTTCAATACCCCACTGCTGATCATAGATGCCTCTATCTTGGATCCTGGATTTCCTCACCTCCAGGCCCCAATCAGTGAGGATTAGTAAGAACATCTCCTCCACAATCTCCATCAGCTTTCCTTGCTCCCTATTCTACTCACTTTATACTGATGCCTGCGTGTCTCGGTATGTCAAAAACACCCATCTACAAATATTTTGACTGTACCACGGTAGTCGAAAAAAGAGTCATGAGTGGAGAGTGATTGATAACATGGCTGAATGGTGTATTAACAACAACTTCATACTCGATGTCACCAAAACCAAGGAACTGATGGTTTACTTCAGGAAGGGAAAACCAGAAGATGTGTGATCCAATCATAATTGGGAGATCAGAGGTGGACAGGATGAGCCAATGTAAGTTCTTGGGAGTCATTATCTAGGAGGACCTTTCCCAGACCCAATGTCATGATGAAGATAGCACGCCAGCACTTCCACTTTCTTTAGAGTTTGTGGAGGTTTGGTTGACATCTATAGATGTTTAGTGAAAGGTGTGCTGACTAGCTAGTATGGGGATACCAATACCTCTGAGTGGATAAGTAGTGGACACAGCCCTGTACTTCACAGGCAAACCCCTCCCTGACATAGAGAAAATCTACATGAAATATTGCCATCAGAGAGCAGCAACAATCATCAATGCGGCAATTGCAGACCTTCCAATTTATAATCCCGAATCAACCTTTCCATGGAAGTTGTAGCCATCTTATCATTCCACATGAACTTTTTGACACATCCACTGAGCACCTTAAAGAAGCCCCGAGGCAATGGAATGGGCAAGGACTGAAATAGATAATGTAGTCTTGGCATCACTTTCATTTTAATACAATTAACCCTGCCCACCAAATTGTGGGCAGAGTACTCCATCTACCTTCTCAATCTTCTGGAGCAAAGGGAGATAATTAAGTTTGTATAAATTGCATAAATCTTTATCCACTTCTATCCCCAAATATTTCATGCCCCTTTGCACCACTTAAATTGACTCCGTTGTTGGTATCGTCTTTTATTCCCTCTTTTTCAAGGGCATATCCAAATTTATCTTATACCCAGAGAACTTGCCATAACCCTCAGCCTGGGCAACAACCCTCCCCCCACCCCATTCTGGGTCAGTCAAATATACTAACACATCATCAGCAAATAAATTGATTTAATGCTCCTCCAGGCCCAGTTTGAACCCCTTTATACCTGGCGGCTGTTGAATGGCTTCTGCCAGTGGTTCAATAGCTACTATAAACAACATTGGGGACAGTGGGCATCCCTGCTGGCTGGAACACTGGAGACATTTGCCCATTTGTGATGAGTGTAGATTGGGCTTTATGGTAGAGCGTCCATATCAAATTAATAAATGGTTGTTCCCATCCAAATCGCTCCAGTATTTTCAAAAAAAGACCCACTTCAGTCTGTCAAATGGCTTCTCTGTCCAGTGCTTCTACCACGCCTGGATCCATCCCTGACTGTGCTGATAGTCTCTTGTGTACAAATCCAGTTTGATCTGGATTTGTTAACTACAGTAAATATTGAGCCAACCTATTGGCCCAATGCTTTTGTTGTAATTTTATAATCTACATTCAATAATGAAATAGGCCTTCTCTCTGCTTCTTAACCAGATCCCCATTATCCCTCAAAATGCCAGTTAACTTTGCCTTTCTTTGGCTTGGCTTCGCGGACGAAGATTTATGGAGGGGGTAAAAAGTCCACGTCAGCTGCAGGCTCGTTTGTGGCTGACCAGTCCGATGCGGGACAGGCAGACACGATTGCAGCGGTTGCAAGGGAAAATTGGTTGGTTGGGGTTGGGTGTTGGGTTTTTCCTCCTTTGCCTTTTGTCAGTGAGGTGGGCTCTGCGGTCTTCTTCAAAGGAGGCTGCTGCCCGCCAAACTGTGAGGCGCCAAGATGCACGGTTTGAGGCGTTATCAGCCCACTGGCGGTGGTCAATGTGGCAGGCACCAAGAGATTTCTTTAGGCAGTCCTTGTACCTTTTCTTTGGTGCACCTCTGTCACGGTGGCCAGTGGAGAGCTCGCCATATAATACGATCTTGGGAAGGCGATGGTCCTCCATTCTGGAGACGTGACCCATCCAGCGCAGCTGGACCTTCAGCAGCGTGGACTCGATGCTGTCGACCTCTGCCATCTCGAGTACCTCGACGTTAGGGGTGTGAGCGCTCCAATGGATGTTGAGGATGGAGCGGAGACAACGCTGGTGGAAGCGTTCTAGGAGCCGTAGATGACAGGAACATACAAACTTTGTACTCTCAAAATTTCACTTTTGAAGGTCTTCCACATACCTTGCACAACCTTGCCAACTTATCCCAATCCATGCATTCTAGATCCTTTCTCATTTCCTCACTAATGGCCTTTGTATTGTACTGCACTGAATTGTATTTCATTGAATTCTGACAATAAATCTGAACTTTGAACTTTGAATCACTAGCATCAAGTTCCTTATTCTACAATAACTTGATAAAACTTTGCCTCCAAAGCTGGCAACAAACAACTCTGAATCAGTTGCTTCGTGCCATGAGAATCAAGAATTAGTTCTTTCTTCCTGAGCCACAGTGACCACAGGTTTTTGAAATGTTTTCCTTGTAACATCAAAAGGTGGCATATCTATATTTGCAACTGCTTAGTAGCTGAACATTGCAGTAGATAGAAAGGATGTGGGTGCTCTATCAATATCTGTGCAGAATGTAATGTGAAATAAAACTTTTGTGGCTGTGGATTTTTCTCACAGCACTGAATATTTTAAAACTAGCAAACAGTATGGTGAAACATCACAAGCCGCCCGAGATCATGGGAAAGGTATGAACTGACTAGTGGGCCTTCCTCATTTATTGAGTGATCCAATTCAAAATAAGGACAGGGTTGATATTGTCACGAAAAATGAATTGGGAAGTTAAAAAATAAGCCTAACTGCTTTTGCAGAGTGAAAAGAAATTGATGCGCTATCAATAACTCCAAAGACTAGAAGTTACCTGACTGAGAGGCTTTTGTTGCCATAAACAGAGGGCACGTCTCATGTTGCTGACCTGAGCTTGTTCTTGGGGAGGGTTATGGCATTTCCACCTTTATTAGGGGAATCAAAGGGGAGGAGCCACAGGTACAATTAGCAAGGGGCAGGCCAGCCATACACTTACAAACAGTATTAACAGTGGTTCCACTACACAAGTATGTATTTATTTTTAACATGTGCAGTGAACAGGAATTCGCTGGCTGTGTGTAGTTCAGATGGCTGGCTCCTCCTTTGACTCTTCCCTCACCGACCCCAATATAAACCCTGTTTTTCCCACCTTACCGCAGATTCACCTGAGGACTATTGCATATACCGGTCATTGATTGTAAGTTAAAACATGTTAACCTGTTCTGAGTCCATTATCGTCCAGTGTAAATTCTTCTCCTTATTGGCAAGTGTTTTTTTTTTCCTTTTGTATGTCTTATAACATTTTCCTTGAGATACAAATGAGATTCCAGTTAACTGCTCATCACAAATAGCAAAACATACAGCATCTTCAGTCATTCAGTAAGATTAAGGGTTAACATCTGTTTCAATTCCTCTGTATACCCATGTCCAAAACCATGTGTTAGTCCTAAAGAACATGCTTACCTCAGAAAGAATACAACAAATGTTCACTGGACTGATTTTACAATGGTGCGCTGGAAAGGACAGGCAGATCCATACAAAATCTAGGACCATGGAGCACCCTCTTGATGGCAGCCATGAAAACCTGGTCATTATGTGCAAGGTTCTTTGGTGTTGCTGGATGTGGCACAGGTATGCCCCATTTTCGACTCCACCACATGGCAGACACCTGAGTCACCTTTTATTTCACCTGGAGATCCAGGAATGTAACCAAATGCATGTCTCCAAAGAGCACAGTAACAAACATATTTGGCATTGGCCTCTTTCTAGTGGCTACCCTTGCATGTGGTTGCATCAAGTAGTGCATAGAACTGAACTATGCAAGCACCAGGTATCACCATGTGATGAAGTTCCATGAGTTCCCAAGGGTTGGACAGGATGCACCTGGCCTTGTTGCCATGGAACATTCCATGCAGTTAGATTTTGCAGCTCTAACTGTCCTTTACCGAATAGCATCTGCGGAAAACCATCTTTCTCCTCAAATCCTTCATTATGCTTTAATGCCTTCTAGGCCATGCAGGAGAGGACACGATGAATCCTGCGGGATTTTTTCTCAGAGCAGACAGTCAAAATAATTTGGCAGAATATTTCATGCAGTGTTGTTAAAAAAAGCTTTTATGATATTTGCCTTAAATCAGGGGTCTCAAGCTTGTGGCCCGCGGGCCAATTGCGGCCCTCGGGACGATAGTTTGTGGCCCCGCCTTAATATGAAAGTTTAATGTTAGTGCGGCCCGCGAGTTTGATATGATTGGCTCTTTTCAGTGTTGTGTGCAGAGCTGAACGAACCTACCAATCACGGTGGGGTATATTGCCCTCGGGGTCGGGACATCAGCTGGGCTTATTGCAAATATAAGCATTTTCTATTTGTCATTATATGCACACGGCACATGCGCAATTTCCGCGGCCGCTCCCGCTTCACGCACTTCGGCGTCCAGTCTGAACCCGGAAGTTGTTGCTCAGCGGGACAGAAAAAGAAGCGAAAAATATGCATCGGCTATACACTGAAACTTCAACGCAACAGTGTCACCAAGTGGAATTATATATATTATACAGCCCCAAACATGTCTTTTTCAGAGCCTTCAGTGAAGAGAAAGGTTGGTGATGAGCACAGACAATTTCAGGAAAAGAGGGAAGTGCAATATTTCTTTGTTGAGCACAGGGGTATCCCGACGTGTCTTATTTGCACAGAGAAAGTTGCAGTGCACAAAGAATACAATTTGAAACGTCAGTACACAGCTAGACATGCTGAGGAGTATGCAAAATACCAAGGAGAAGAGAGAGCCAAGCGGGTGGCTAATCTTAAAACATGTCTAGTGAGGCAACAAGATTTCTTTAAGAAAGCAACGAAAGAGAATGATGCAGCAGTTGAAGCTAGCTACGTGGTTAGTGAGATGATTGTTAAAGCAGGAAAGCCATTCACAGAAGGTGAATTTGTCAAAAAGTGCATATTACAGGCTGCAAGTATTGTCTGTCCAGAAAAGAAAGGTCAGTTTAGCAACATCAGCCTTTCTGCCAACATCGTGGCAGAGCGCATTTCTGACCTGTCAAGTGACGTTTATGATCAACTGTATGAGAAAGCAAAATGTTTCAGTGTATACTCAGTTGCTCTTGATGAGACCACAGACATCACCGACACTGCCCAGCTCGCAATCTATGTTCGTGGTGTTGATGACAATTTTGAAGTCACAGAGGAGTTGCTCACAGTAATTCCAATGCATGGTCAGACCACCGCTTAGGAGATATTTTACCAGCTGTATGATGCCATTGAGAATGCCGGTTTCCCATGGAAAAGGTTTGTTGGAATAACAACCGATGGAGCGCCATCAATGACAGGGAGGAAAAATGGACTGGTGGCACTTGTTAAAAAAAAACTGGAAGAGGAGAGTGTGGAGGAGGCCATTGCTCTGCACTGCATTATCCATCAGCAGGCTCTTTGCAGCAAATGCCTGAAGTTTGACAATGTGATGTCTGTCGTTGTGAAATGCATCAACCAAATCAGATCCAGGAGCTTAAAGCACAGAAGTTTCCGTGCTTTTTTAGAGGAAATGGAGTCAGATTATGGGGATGTGCACTACTTCACCGAGGTACGTTGGCTCAGCAGGGGAAACATATTGAAGAGGTTTTTTGAGTTGAGAGCGGAAGTGAAAGCCTTCATGAAGAAAGATGGGGTTGCTGTTCCCGTGCTAAGTGATCCCAAATGGCTCATGGACTTAGCTTTTCTTGTTGATATTACACATGAGCTTAATGTACTGAACAAGAAGTTACAAGGCCAGGGGCAACTTGTCAGTGGTGCCTATGACAACGTGAGAGCATTCTCTGCGAAACTTATGTTATGGAAAGCCCAGCTTTCTTAGACAAACCTTTGCCATTTCCCAGCATGCAAGGCACTCATGGATTCAGGCATACCATTCAGTGGTGAGAAGTATGTGGATGTCATTTTGAAGCTACAGAAGGAATTTGATCACAGATTTGCAGACTTCAAGATGCACAGAGCCACATTTCAAATTTTTGCGGACCCCTTCTCCTTTGATGAGCAAGATGCCCCTCCTGTGCTTCAAATGGAGCTCATTGACCTGCAGTGCAACTCTGAACTCAAAACCAAGTTCAGGGAGGTGAGTGGAAAAGCAGACAAGCTTGGGCAATTTTTGAGAGAATTGCCCCCCAGCTTCCCTGAGCTTTCCCGAATGTTCAAGCAGACCCTGTGTCTTTTTGGGAGCACATACTTGTGTGAAAAGCTCTTCTCTACCTTGAACTTCAATAAGTCCAAGTACAGGTCCAGACTTACTGACGAGCATCTTCAAGCCCTACTGAGGGTCTCAACTGCCTCCTCCCTTAAGCCAAATGTGGCTTGGCTATGCGAGAGGAAGCGCTGCCAGATCTCTAGCAGTAAGAAGTAGGCAGAAGAAGACATGTTCATAACAGTTTATGTTCAATGTTCCATTCATGTTCAGAAAGTTAAAGGTTAAAGAACTGTTAATACAGACATTTGAATCTGAATAATAACAATTACATTTCTCCAGTCAGCAACTATATGTGGTTTCTTCAGTCTTCTATATCTGCTGTATTATTATTATTTTCATTATTATTATTTTCATTTTATTTATTTATTACTGATTGATTTTATTTTTTTTCTTATGAATTGTTAATTTATTTATTTTTTCATCTTATTTTGTGTTAAAAAATAAAAATAAAGACATTTGATAACATTGGAATGTTTTTGTAAGAGCTTTTCTTGTGGAAAACTTGATGCGGCCCAGCCTCACCCAGACTCTACCTCCAGTGGCCCCCGGGTAAATTGAGTTTGAGACCCCTGCCTTAAATCAAAGTATTGAATATCGGATTTGGGATGTTACAATAAAGTTGTGCAAGACATTGATGAGGCCAAATTTAGTCTTGTGTGCAGTTTTGGTCACTCTCCATTACACAACAATGTCTCCGTCATGGAAAGCTCAAGATTCCTTGGTGTGCATATGAAGGATGTCTTCCTCTAGACCCACAATGCCTTCTTATTAGTCAGGAAGGTGCACCAGTGCCTACACTTCCTAAGGAGTATTAGGAGGGCAAAGATATCTTGACAACATTATACAGGAGGACAATTGAGGGTGTGCTGTCTGGTTGCATCATTGTATGGTATGACAGGTGCAAGGCATTGGACCAGAATTCAACATAGAAATAGAAGATAATTAGATTCAATTCTCCCTTTCCTCTATTGATGACATTTGCCAGGAGCATTCCTTAAATCAGTCATTGCGGCTATCCCTTGGGTCGAGGATGATGGCCTTCGTTCTGACAGACTGAAGATACCTGTGTGTGCATTTTCTTAACATGTACTTGATGTTGCACTCCAAGAAGCATGTGATACTTCTAAATATCTTTAGCCTCTTCTAAATCTGCATTCACAGAGCCACAAATCGACCAACTAATTCTAATGGCATGGAACTCATGACGATTGGAGCTGATAGATTTGTTGCAGCCTTCATCCGCCTTCACAGCCATTGAGTTCAGAGAATTTTTGTCTGCCTGTTCCACTACTGAGGACTTGGTTGGATTGTTCTTTGTCAGGGACCTCACCCTCGACCTTACCGTCATGCTTGACATACCAGCAGCCTAGCTCTCGGGATCACTTTTGGGATCTCAGGACCACACAAGCTGTTCCACGAGGTGACAATCCATGGAGAAGTGTACAGTGCATTGTGGGGGTGCTTGTGTGAGCACTGTGGTCTGGGGAAATGCTGGTTCCTCTGGTTATATAAGTTCAGTCAGACAATGATGAACTTGAGTCTGTACAGGTGGCAGCGAGCAGCAGCAGATTTGGGGAATGAGGTCCAGTTTACTAGTTTACCCAACATGTATTCAAGTAGAATAACTATCCTATTTTGCAGCAGAAATGTAAGAAAGTACACTCCAAGATGGTTTGATTTCCAAATCCGGCTGGCTCCTTATACCAGCATGAGAGAGCTAAATCAAAGGATAAAGCACTCATGAAGCAGAGAAGCAAAGGAGGCAAACCTCCAGGAGAGTGAACATGGCAGTAGGCCAATGAGGGACTCAGTGGCTGAGGGAACCAAACAGGTTAGGGGTAACTTGTGGTCAGGGGAACCACGTGGTGCTGCCAGCCGCTGGAGACCAGCTTTTGGGGACCAGGCATCGGAAACGGCATTCAAGATGGTGCTTAGGGTAAGAAGGGCTCTTGAAAAACCTTGGGCACTTGAGGCTTTCCTGATCATATTGGAGGCAGAAGATTATTTTGTGTAATATTACATTTTGTACTATTACATGGCAATAAAGCCATCTTGATGTGCACGTTCAGCACAAAACGCTCAATAGATTCTGCACCTCAGCTTCATCCAGAGATTCCTATGTCATAGAGGCCAGTCTCTATCCACTCTATGTGAAATGAAGAAATAGCAAAGGGCACTGAACATGTCAGATGTAGTAATGAAGATGTGTATTCCAGAACCAACCTGTTCTTGAGCAAAGCATCAGTGTTGCCATCTACTGAACAATGTGTGGTACTGTCCAAGTATGTCCTGTTCTCAAAAAGGACAAATTCAATTGGGCCAATTACTGCCTATTTAGTGCATTCTCAAACCCTTGTAAATTGATGGGAGATATTGTGGATAATGCCATCAAATAGTACTCGGCCTTTTCACACCACAGGCGACCGATGACCCTACTTGGACCTGGGTGAAATTCCACGGAAGGCAAGACTTTCCGGGCCTTTCACACCACGGCCTAAATTCCCTGTAATTTGCCCTCCCTGAAAATTTAGGGGGGGGTCCTTCCCCCAGCGGTGTCATCATTACACACTCACAGAAAGTCCTACTGGAAATCGGAAGACTGTATATATGTGCGTGCGCATAGATGGGCGGGAGTGGGTGTGTGTGTGGATATGGGTGGGTGTGTGTGGGTGTGTATATATGTGCAAACATCTCTTTGAAGTATTCCCCCTCCATCAGCCTCTTCTAAATCTGCATTCACAGAGCCACACCATCGTCTTGATCAATTCTCACCTTTTCTCTCTCGTCCTATCAATGTTCATTTATCACCTTTTGGCTGTTGATATGTGCTCCTCCCCCGCCCTTTTTTTCCATTTTCTCCCCAGCCTTTTAACTCAGGCACCTGCCTGTTTTTTTTACTCATACCTTGAAGAAGGGCTCAGGCCCAAAATGTTGGTAATATACAATTACTTCCTACACTGCGAGCCCTGCTGAATTTCTCCAGCCTTTCTGTGTTTTGACAACAATCAGAGTGGTACAGGACTTTAGTGCTTCATGAAGATTTTGGTCTCGGTCAGATCTTCAAAATCTTCGTGGCGCCTTCTCTGCAACTGGAGAGACCTCTCATTTCAATTGTTTTTTTCTCTCAGGCGACCTTGTCTGATTCAAACCTCAGGAGAGATGGTTGAAGCAGATATGATAGAATTTTTCAGAAACATTTGGACAGACACATAAATAGAATTGAGGGATACAGTTCACATGCAAGCAGATGGGATTAGTTAAGATTGACATAATCTTAGCACAGGGAGAGTAGACCATTGAGCCAGTTCCCATGCTCATTCCATATTCTTTCTGGCTACCTGATGGATATTATTAGGATATATGGATATGGATATACAAAATATGGATATATTTAATAATAACTCTTATCACAAGGGTCCTTCTCAAATATCTGATGATCAATCATCCTTTAACCTGCCCATTCAGAATTCATAACATTTAATTATTTTCTCAATGGAAAGCTTGTAATTTTGGTGTTATTGCAAGAAATGGACTTTGAGCTTATCTCTGAAAATCTTTTCATGTCTTGCTAGCACCTGCAGTGATTTTCCAGCCTCGCCCTCCTTAACATGACGAATGACCCTCCAATCCAGGGAAACGCTTTCTATCAGAGCATATCCCACAGGTTTGACCCTGGACCTGAGATAACTACATGTGGTAATGTTTTAAGTGGTCTTTGATGGGTTTATTGTCACATGAGCACCTCTGATCACTTCAATAGTTTTACTTGTATATATGCTCAGATTTATCTGTTCTGATTTAAGTTCAGGTGTGGTGCTTGCTGAACACCCAGCTGCATTCTTGTCTGGTTTCTTTGTGTGACACCACACCCAGTGTCATTTACTTTTGCTGACTGCTCCATTCTTACTCAACTTTGTGAATTCTTCCTCATACTTACACTTTTCAACTGCTTCCTTTACCTATTGAGAATGGTGTAAACTTTGGAAAGGTTTGAGAGCCTTCACTGAATTTCTTTCATTTTGTTTGCTTAACTTTATGCATTTTCCAGCAAGCTCTGCTGATGGGGGTGTTTAAAACCGCATGTGTATATTTTGCTTCGGTGAAAACACAGAAATTCTGAAGGAACTCAACAGGTCTCAAGGCATCCATAGGCGGTAAAGATATATAACTGATATTTTGGTCCTGAGCCTTTCTTCAAGATACCTTGGCTTATGAGTCTTGAAGATGGGACCAAGCCCAAAACCTCCTATGGATGCTGTGAGACTGGCTGGGTTTCTCGAGCATTTCTGTTTTTACTTACAAGTACAGCTTCTGCAGACTTTCGAGTTTCTCTGGACACTTTCCTTGTTTCATTCAGTAGCCAGGCATCATTGGTTTTCCACCACAACAGTACTAGCCTTTATTTATCTTTTTTAAAAAGATGTTTGCTTCCATTTACCATTAATCCCATGAGTCTCACTTGTCATTCTGAATATATGTACTTGCCACTTCTACTGCTTGGGCAATTTCCAGAATCTCCTTGAGAGACTGAAGAAACCAATTTCCATTAAACTCCTCTCTTGGTCCCTCTCTTTCCCTCCCCCCATGTCTCCCTTCCTCTATCTCGCCACCCCTTCCCTTCCATCTACCTTTCTTAGACCTCTACCATCTCCCATCACTTCTCATCTTCTTTCTCTTCCACCTATGACCTTTAAGCCTGGGCTCCTCCACATTCCACTTTCTCCCCCCTCTCCTTTCCTCCTCCCCTTCCCCTCCCCTTTTTATTCAGATTTCTGACGATGGCTGCAGGCCCAAAATTATTCTCTTTTATTTCCTACCCATGTTGCTTGACCTGCTGAATGCGGCAATTGTGAAACACAATGCAGAAAGACAAACCCAGCAGTTCAGGCTGAGAACATTTTCCACTCATAGAGACAAAAGAAGCAACTGCTAGCTAATCCAATATCACAGATAGATGAATGATATCAACTTCAAAATTAAGTCACCCGAGGTTGTAGTTTACAAAATTGAATCACAGGCACGAATGTCTTTGTCTAGGATAGAAAAAAAAAGCACGGGCAAGAATTCCCGACAGAATAGAATCAAATGGTTAAATAGGAAACACCTTTTATTGAATCTTTCCATCTTTTTCCATACTTGATTTAGAATCAACCATCCTGTAAATAGTTCTTGATATGGTCCTGAATGTAAAGAATTTTCAGTCTAAGTTCAGAACCATAAATTCTTCAGTTATTTTCCATCAGAAAAATCACATGGTTAATGGGTGAATTGATGTAAGTAAAATTCATAATATACACGGTCATTTCAGAAATTGTTATAATGTCTTTTCAATTTCATAATTAATATCTGAGTAAGCCCATTAGATTAACATTTTTATGACACCATAAACAATTCTATTTGGATGTGCATTATAATTATACAATGCAATGAATTATATTCCAACATTATATTAAAGTACTTCCAGCACCCCAATTATGGGAGGCCATTCATTGATGAAACTCGGAATCACTGTCATCCTATGCATGCCTGGTGGATATCTAGGAGCGATGGAGGCAATCATGATGGTGTGTGCTTGAAAGTCTTCTTCCAAAACTGGACTATGTGATCATTTAAACTTAAAAATCATGGAAACTCCAGCATGTAAAGAGATTGTTCAGACCTTTGAGTTTGTGCTCATTCTGGTTTCTCTGTTGGTGATAGTGATGGTCTCAGAAAGGTTTCAGGTGGATCATAGACTGGGATATTCATAGACTGGAAATTGATAACATTTGGGGACATTAAGACAAACAGAGGATTTGGAATAAGCACATGAATGTGGCATTAAGATAAAAGATCAGACATGATCTTATTAAATGGTAGAGCAAGCATGAGGGACCAGAAAGACTACTCTTATCATTACTGTGTTCTTATATTCATAAGCTCCAGCACACAGAGAGGTCATTCAGTACATTGTGTCTACTGGTTTCCCTACGGGAGTAAGGTGATTGATAATGAGTTTGTTTCAGAAAGGTGTGTGACTGACAGCTGTGAAAGGACTGCCCTGTGGAAAATTTCATGCCATATTTATTTATCTTGCAAGCTCACTTAATTATAATTGGCAAGTTTTCAACTTCCCTGCACTGTCGAACACACATGTTCAGTTGCCTCCATGCACAAGAGGGTTTTGTGCAATGAAGTGCTGGTAAGAGGTTCACCCTGGTGTCTTCTGCAACAACCTGAAAATGGCCCCCATGGTGGTCAGAACCATAGGCTGAAATCAGAGAAGGAAGCCAATTGGTTTTTTATATGTGTACCTGTATGAGCACTTCAAAGAGAGCTCATTACAAAAGTTCTCTGTTGATCTATTTATCCTTCTTGTATTTCTCCTTTAGTGTTACATTTATTTTTAGGATCCAGTAAGCACAGCAGTTAGCACAACGCTATTACAGCACCAACCCGGGCATGAACCTGGCAATGAGGATTTCTTGACATTCTTCCCTTGTTTGTGCGGCTTTTCTCTTGGTGCTCCAGTTTCTTCCCATCCTCCAAAAGCATGCAGTGTTTGTAGTTTAATTGGTGCATTTGGGTGCTGTGGGTTTGTCGGCTGGAAGGGCATATTACCATGCAGTATGTTGAAATTGATTTAAAAAAATTTAAACATTTTCTCCATATTGACTCTGCTACCTTCTTACACATTCAGTTGAACGTATTTCAAACTTTTTCAAGTTGAAGTTTATTTACCATCTGATTGTACCAGAGCAATCTGACGAAACGGCACACACACTCACACACACACACACACACTCACAAACACACACACACACACTCACACACTCACACACACACACACTCTCACACACACACACTCACATACACACACTCACACACACACTCACACACACACTCACACACACACACACTCACACACACACTCACACACTCACACACACACACTCTCACACACACACACACACACACACGCACGCACACACACACACACACACACACACACACACACACACACACACACACACACACATTGTAATTGCTTTTACATTTCTCTGTTGGCCAATTTGGACTTATGGACAAGCTCATTGGCTCACCAATATGGTACCAGCATGGGTAACTTTCAGAACTATGTGTCAAGTTGGCTCCTCTTATTCTGAAAGGTTTGCTCATAAATTATAATTGATTCTCTAAGCATTATTTTCAACAAATTGATAGGCTAGCAACATGATTGGAGCACCAGTGATGCAGGTTTGAATCGTCTGCTGCCTATAAGGAGTTTGTGCATTCTCCTTGAGCCCTAAATGGGTTTCCACAGGTTCTCTGGTTTCCTCCTTCTCTCCAAAACGTATGAAGATGGTAGGTCAGTTGGGTGTAATTGTGTGGCACAGGTTTTATGGGTTAGAAGGGCATTCTATCATGCTATTTTTTTTAATTATAAAGAAATAATTTCCCTGTGGTGGGGTGGCAAAATGAGAGAATGAAATTATAAAAGCCTGCTGTTCTCACGTCAGCCTAGACAATGCTCCTTTTTTACCTTCTATGTGTTTCCAACTTTTTTTCAGACTTCTCACATCTGCAGCATTTTACTTCTGAATATTTATTTTAACAATCCTATCATTAAGCTATGTAATAATCAAATAGACTTAAACAAGAAAATCTGCAGACCCTGGTTTGAATGCAACACACAAAACTGCTGGAGAAACACAACAGATCATGCAGGAGGTAACGATTAACCAATATATCAGGCCCGAGCCCTTCAACAAGGTTTGGGCAAAAGTCAGCAGGTGTCTGAACAAAAAGATGGGGTGGGAGGTGGGGGGAGGGAAGGAGAGGGAGGAAGGAGCAGGGCAAGGAGCATAGGCTACAGGTAAGAAAGAGATCATAGGTAGATGCAGGCGTGAGGGTAGAGGAGCAAAAAGCTGAGGTGATGGGGGAGGATAGATCTCTGATAGGAGAGGAAAGGGAAGGGGGTAAAGTCCTGGAGGAAATAATTACTCACACATTGATGAAGGGCTCAGTCTCAAAACATTAGTTACCCTTTACTTCCTATGGATGCTGCATGACCTGCTGAGTATATTGTAACAGTCAAATATACTTGTGTCATTTTTATATTTTCGCTATTTCAAATTGTTTTGTGCAATAGCTAATAAATAACGCAGAAGATATGATGAATGCATGAGTGGAGTAGAAAGTGGAAAGGATTGAATGGTTCATTCACATGAGGGACGTATGAAGCAAGAATGCGTGAGTCTCCGAGGAGAGACCTTGTGAAGGAAAAGGATTAATGGGGGGGGGGGGGGGTTGAGGATTTGCGGGACCGAGGGGGTGAGGATTCACAGGGCCATGAGGATAGAGGATTCACGGGGCCATGAGAGGCAAGGATTCGTGGTGCCATGAGGGTAGAGGATTCACGGGGCTGTGAGGGGCGAGAATTCACGGGGCCATGATGGGTGAGGATTCACGGGGCCATGAGGGGAGAACTTCACATTGCAAGTGGTCTGACCCTGCAGGCTGATATCATGCTTTCTTTTACTGTTCAATTTGCAGCTGTTCTTTTTTGGATGAGAAACAAATAACCAAAAATCTAAGTCCCTGAGGTTACAACATCATGACAGGTATTTTTATCAAAGTAGAATAGAATTACTCTTACAAATAATTACAGTGTCAAAACTGGGGAGTTGGTTTTGTAAGGGGTGTGGGGAGGCAGCAGAATGTAGATTTAATTAAAATGCTGAGGTAATGACATATCTCTTAGAACTGAAAAGGTGTGGCAATTTAAAACAGAGGTCAGCAGTATTCTTTTCCTCACAGCGAGATTTTGGAGTAAAGGTACATAGCACCTTGATACAAGCATCACAGGTAGACAGGCTTTTGGCACATAGGCCTTTATCAGTCAGCATATTTGAGTATCGAAGTTAGGAGGTCATGAAGCAATTGTAGAAGATGTTGGTGAGGACCCTTTTAGAGTATTGTCAAGTCAAGTTTATTTTCATCTGAGTGTACAACACGACAAATTAGTGTTCTTGAGTCAAGTCAAATCACGTTTATTTATGGGGGGTGGGGCATCTTAGACTGATGTGTTTTGATTGAGGTCTCCGTGAAGAGTATCAAAAAGATGGTTAAAATTTTAAAATTAAGAATTTAAATTTTTTTCCACATTTGCTGCTTCCTTGAACATGTGCCAGTCAGTGCACTGAAAGCAGACTTGAAGTGTATGATCATGCTTTCATGTACTCTGGTCCTCGGTGTAAACATGCAGATACCCAACCAGATGTAACACAAATACAGAAAAACAATAAATATGCAGGACAAGTATTCATATATACAAATAAATATTGTTTCATGAATTTGAGAGTCTCATGTGGTTAATGTGAATGGTTCTTTTTGTCGTTCAGCATTCTCATGGCCCATGGAATGAAACTGTCCTCAGTCTGGTGGTGCTGGGTCTGATACTCTTGTATCTTTTCCCTGATGGAAGCAGCTGAAGCTAAGGTAAAGGTTCCATTATTGTCACGTAATACTACATTTAGAATGTAACATACATGAAATGTTTTAACTTATGTCTACCGTAAGGCAGAGAGTCGCCACTTTGACCTCCAGCGCCCCTCACAGAAGCCTACAGCACCTGGTGTTCCTGGGCAGTCTCCTCTCCAAGTACTGGCCAGTCCTGAGCCTGCTTAGCATCCAAGATTGGACAATCTCAAGTGTATTCTGCTCTGTGCAGGGTGGAAAGGGTCCTTGATGATCTTGCGTGCCCTCTTCAGACAACGATCTCGGAAGATTACATCGTGGGGGGGGGGGGAAGGAAGACTCCACTGATTCTCCCTGCCACTCTTATGGGTTGACTACCTATCCATTTATCTGCAGCATCTGCACATTATGATGCAGCCGGCCAGTAAACTCTCCTGTAGAAGGTAGACATAATGGTGGCTGGTAGCCTTGCCCACTTCAGTCTTCTCAGGAAATGAAGGTGCAACAGTGACTTCCTGACAAGTGAGGAGATGATGCAATGGTTCAATAATTAAGTGAACTCCAAGGAACTTGGTGCTCTCCACCCTCTCCACTACAGAGTTGCTGATGTGTTGTGGAGTGTGGTCGTTCCTGGTCCTCCTGAAGTCCACCATCATCTCCTTTGTCTTGTTTACATTGAGACTTAGCTTATTACACTTGCGTCATATCGCAAGATTTTCCACTTGTTCTCTGTAATGCAATTCATTATTGTTGTCTATGAGGCCAACTACTGATGTGTCATCTGGAAATTGATGACACCGTTGGAGCTGCATCTGGCAATGCAGTTGTGGGTCAGTCACGTGAATAGGAGTGGGCTGAACACACAGCCCTGAGTTGCTTCAGTCAGTGTAACGGTGCTCGATGTTCTGCTCCTGACCCAGCCAGACTATGGTCTTCCCGTTATAAAGTCCAGGATCCAGTTGAGTCCCAGCAAGGACAGCTTCCCCACTAGCCCTCTGGGGAACGATCATCTTAACCACTGAGCTAAAATTGATGAACATCAGCCTGACATATGAGGTGTCATTCTCCAGGTGGAGAACATTGTGTTCAGTTTTGGTCACTGTGATATTGGAAAGATATTGTCAAGCTAGAAAGGGTGTAAAGTCGATTTATGAGGCTGTTTCCTGGAATTGCTATGGGCTGGGGTTGAGCCAGCTAGGGCTTTATTCCCTGGAGAGCAGGAGGATGAAGGGTGATCTCATAGAGGTATAGATCACGAGGAATAGATCAGGTGAACACAGAAAGTCTTTTGACCAGAGTAGAGGAATCGGTAACCAGAAGATGTGGGTTTAATGCGAGGGGTGGAGAGATTTAACAGGAGCCTGAGTGATAATGTTTATACACAGAGAATGATGGGTATGTGGAATGGGCTGCAAGAGGAGGTGTTTGAGACAGGTGCTTTTATATAGAAACAAGGATAGGATGGGTTTGGAGGGACGTGGGTCAAATGCGGGGAAGTGGGTCTACTGTGAGTGAGTCATTTTGGTCAGTGTGGGCAAGTTGGGCTGAAGGGCTTGTTCTCAGAAAGGAATTGCAATTTGTTTGTGCATTTCAGCAGAATTTAGATCTGAAGCAATGGGTCTACTGTGAGTGAGTCATTTTGGTCAGTGTGGGCAAGTTGGGCTGAAGGGCTTGTTCTCAGAAAGGAATTGCAATTTGTTTGTGCATTTCAGCAGAATTTAGATCTGAAGCAAAAATAATAAATTGTGAGCATGTAAAAACATGATCAGACTTCACTGATTATGGGGATTAATGTCAGGACCCACCCTTGGATGCTATCTAAAATGGAATATATTGCCAACACATTTCTGTCCATGCATAGTTTTTTGTAAGACATACCCGTCGCGCATGCAGCCATCTTCAGCGCAAACTCCGGGAGATCCAAAATGAGTGGTGGACTAGCCTCGCCAAGCGAACCCAGCTCAGCGCGGACATTGGCGACTTCAGGGGTTTCTACGAGGCCCTAAAGGCTGTGTACGGCCCCTCACCCCAAGTCCAAAGCCCGCTGCACAGCTCAGACGGCAAAGTACTCCTCAGCGACAAGATCTCCATCCTCAACCGATGGTCAGAACACTTCCAATCTCTTTTCAGTGCCAACCGCTCAGTCCAAGATTCCGCCCTGCTCCAGCTCCCTCAACAGCCCCTAAGGCTAGAGCTGGATGAGGTCCACACCCAGGATGAGACATATAAGGCAACTGAACAACTGAAAAGTGGCAAAGCAGCAGGTATGGATGGAATCCCCCCCCCCACCCAGAGGTCTGGAAGACTGGCGGCAAAACTCTGCATGTCAAACTGCATGAGTTTTTCAAGCTTTGTTGGGACCAAGGAAAACTGCCTCAGGACCTTCGTGATGCCATCATCATCACCCTTTACAAAAACAAAGGCGAGAAATCAGACTGCTCAAACTACAGGGGAATCACGCTGATCTCCATTGCAGGCAAAATCTTCGCTAGGATTCTCCTTAATAGAATAATACCTAGTGTCGCCGAGAATATTCTCCCAGAATCACAGTGCGGCTTTCGCGCAAACAGAGGAACTACTGACATGGTCTTTGCCCTCAGACAGCTCCAAGAAAAGTGCAGAGAACAAAACAAAGGACTCTACATCACCTTTGTTGACCTCACCAAAGCCTTCGACACCGTGAGCAGAAAAGGGCTTTGGCAAATACTAGAGCGCATCGGATGTCCCCCAAAGTTCCTCAACATGATTATCCAACTGCACGAAAACCAACAAGGTCGGGTCAGATACAGCAATGAGCTCTCTGAACCCTTCTCCATTAACAATGGCATGAAGCAAGGCTGTGTTCTCGCACCAACCTTCTTTTCAATCTTCTTCAGCATGATGCTGAACCAAGCCATGAAAGACCCCAACAATGAAGACGCTGTTTACATCCGGTACCGCACGGATGGCAGTCTCTTCAATCTGAGGCACCTGCAAGCTCACACCAAGACACAAAAGAAACTTGTCCGTGAACTACTCTTTGCAGACGATGCCGCTTTAGTTGCCCATTCAGAGCCAGCTCTTCAGCGCTTGACATCCTGCTTTGCGGAAACTGCCAAAATGTTTGGCCTGGAAGTCAGCCTGAAGAAAACTGAGGTCCTCCATCAGCCAGCTCCCCACCATGACTACCAGCCCCCCCACATCTCCATCGGGCACACAAAACTCGAAACGGTCAACCAGTTTACCTATCTCGGCTGCACCATTTCATCAGATGCAAGGATCGACAATGAGATAGACAACAGACTCGCCAAGGCAAATAGCGCCTTTGGAAGACTACACAAAAGAGTCTGGAAAAACAACCAACTGAAAAACCTCACAAAGATAAGCGTATACAGAGCCGTTGTCATACCCACACTCCTGTTCGGCTCCGAATCATGGGTCCTCTACCGGCATCACCTACGGCTCCTAGAATGCTTCCACCAGCGTTGTCTCCGCTCCATCCTCAACATCCATTGGAGCGCTTTCATCCCTAACGTCGAAGTACTCGAGATGGCAGAGGTCGACAGCATCGAGTCCACGCTGCTGAAGATCCAGCTGCGCTGGGTGGGTCACGTCTCCAGAATGGAGGACCATCGCCTTCCCAAGCTCTCCACTGGCCACCGTGACAGAGGTGCACCAAAGAAAAGGTACAAGGACTGCCTAAAGAAATCTCTTGGTGCCTGCCACATTGACCACCGCCAGTGGGCTGATATCGCCTCAAACCGTGCATCTTGGCGCCTCACAGTTTGGCGGGCAGCAACCTCCTTTGAAGAAGACCGCAGAGCCCACCTCACTGACAAAAGGCAAAGGAGGAAAAACCCAACACCCAACCCCAACCCACCAATTTTCCCCTGCAGCCGCTGCAACCGTGTCTGCCTGTCCCGCATCGGACTTGTCAGCCACAAACGAGCCTGCAGCTGACGTGGACTTTTACCCCCTCCATAAATCTTCGTCCGCGAAGCCAAGCCAAAGAAAATACCCTCCAGTCATTCATGTTAAATTAGCATGACATCTCTTTCTGCTGACACCAACACAGTTCCATGTTCACCTCTGATCTCAGCTGCTACAGAGGTTGCAGTAAATTGAGGCACATCTGTGAGATAAAAATAAATCGCATGGGTACCAGGAAGCATGGAGAGATGGAATGGAGCTAATAGATAGGAGCCAAAGTGGAATTGATAGGCCAAATAGCCTTGTTCTGTGGTGGTGGCTCTATTGTGCAGCAGGAAATGGGGTTTATCTCACAGCTCCTGTGATCCACACTTGATCCTGACCTCCGGTGCTTCTCTGTGAAGTCTGAATGTTCTGGCACTGCATTGGTTTCCACTGAAAGTTCCAGTTCTCTCCCTCATCATAAAGGCATGCACGTTGGCAAATTCAGTGGCCACTGGGTCGTAGAAGAATCACGGCACAGTTGATTAACAAGTGAGAGAGAGAGCAGGTTACAGAGAAATGGTTTAATGGGTTTGGTCTAAGAATGGCCTTGGACTCATTGGATTGACAATCTTTACCTATGTAATAATATTAAAATGTAATATGAAATATTAATATGCACTGATTTTGGAAGAAACAAAGAAACAAAAATATCAATATTTCCTACTTGATTTGAACATCACAAAAACAGGCATATTTGGGGCAGCACAGTTGGTGCAGCGGTTAGCATAACGCCTTTAGAGTGCCAGCGATCGGGACCGGGGATCAAATCTCATGTGGCCTGTAAGGAGTTTGCATGTTCTCCTCGTGTCTGCGTGGGTTTTCCTCAGGGCCTCCGGCTTCCTCCCACTGTTCAACACATATGAGTGGAGTAGGTTAATTGGGTGGAAATTGGACAGCACAGATGGTGGGTCAAAATGGCCTGTCACTGTGCTGTATTTCCTCCTGGTGCTCCTATTTCGTTCCACATTCCATGGATGTACTGAGTTAGTAGGTGAATTGGTGACATGCGTGTATTGGCCGATGTGGGCTCATGGGCTGGAAGGGCTTGTTACTGTGCTATTTCTCCAAATAATAAAACAATACATTTGATTATAGCAAAGTGCCCAGGGTAACGGGGGTTGGTGTTTCAAAGACATTTTCTCCCATCGATAGAATCCACAAAGCTCAGAACCTTTTATGGATCAGAAAGTGTGAAATGAAATGCTGGAAATACACTGCAAGCCGGACAGCATCTATAAAGAGAGACACAGTTACTGTTCCAGGTCAACGACCTTACCTCAGGTGTGACTGACTGAACAATTCCCTCCGTGACTCATTGGTACAGGTACACGATCCTTTATCTGGACATCTAAAATCCAGAAAGCTCCAAAATCCGGCAAGTGAGGACCGGCAGTTGAGGGAGGCAGCCAAGTGACCGGCGGTTGGGGGAGGCACCCAAGGGACCGGTGATTGTGGGAGACTGCTGGGCGGCCAAGGGACCAGCGGTTGGGGAGACGCCCAGGTGACTGGAAGGGGGTGGGGGTGGATACGGCAGCACAATTTGGGTGGGCTTTCCAAAATGTGGAAAAATCCGAAATTTGGAACACACAGTCCCCCAAGGGTTCCAGATAAAGGATAGTGTACCTGTACACACTTTCTCTTTCACCAACACCCACCACCCATACCCATTCTCAAGGTATATAGACCTATAGATACAGGAAATGCAATATCTGCCCTTTTACCTTCTCTTTTTCACTATTTAGGGAACCAAACACACAATCCAGGTGAAGCACCAATTTACTTGTACTCCTTCCAACTTTGTCTTGTGCATTTAGCACTCATTTCTTTTCCAAAAATATACTTTATTCACAATAAATGATATATAGTGCAAGAGAAAAAAACTGTTCAAGACTTTACATTCATAGTTTCAGTAATATTGAGTAAGTTATTTACAAAAAGTGGTCAAACTTTTATTTGGTGTAAGTAATCTCATATCGAGTAAATTATTTACAATACTTTTTATGTTCAAATACTTTTTACAGTCTCAGTCATCTCATCGATGTACATTTCATGTTTTACATTGTTGCCTTAATACTCAGTTACCAGGATTGTGGCACCACTGTAACACCTGTTGTTTCTCCCTCCTTCTGTTGGTTGGCTAAGGAACTTCCCCTCAGTGTCAGTGCCCGTTAATGGGAGGTCTCTAAACCGTCCTCCATCCCCACCATGACCTCGCGTTGGCTGCACCAAGCCTCCGCGTGTCCCTCACCACATACTCCTGCAGCATGGAATGTGCCAGGCGGCAGCATTCCTGTACTGACATCTCTGTGTGCTGAAAGATCGACAGGCTTTGGACCGACCAAAGTACATATTTCACCAAGTTGATGGTCTTCCATCTGGATGTCGAACTCAGACTAGATTCCCAGGAACAGTCTGTAAATCAGGGAGTCCTCTGTCATGCTTCTGTTGGGGATAAACTGTGACAAAGCCCCTTGCATCCTCCTCCACACACTCTTTGTGGAGCTACAATCGGCAAAGAGGTGGATGACAGTCTCCACTCCACCGCAGCCGTCCTGAGGACAACATGCATGGAGAATGATGTTCTGGTTATGTTAGAAGGATCTCCTGGTGCTTGTTAGTGAGCCCTAGTGATGATGCATTCCACCAGATGATCTAGACGGTTTGCTGGGGAACCATTCCACCAGATCCATTGAGTCCTTGTGTCTCATTTTCTGCAGGACGTTCTGTACTGACCACTGTCTCATGGCCTCGTGGTCAAAGGTGTTGTTCTGGAAAAACTTTTCCATGAAGGGTAGGTAGTCCAGATAACTGGGATGTTGCGCAGTAACAGGTCCAGGTCCAGGCATATCTTTCGCAACACCCGGGTCAGGTAGAACCCCAGCATGTAGTGGCACTTGGTGCTCTCATACTTCGGTTCCATGTACATCTTGATGCAGGCACACATGAAAGTGGTCATCAGGATGAGTGCCATGTTGGGTATACCCTTGCCCCCATTTTCTGGCAACTTGTACATGATGCTCCTTCTGACCCTGTCCATTTTGGAACTCCAAATCAATCTGAAAACTTCCCTGGTGACTGCCAGGCGCAGGTGCGGGGGATGGGACACACCTGCTTACATATAGCAGCACCAAGAGCAACTCACACCTGATGATCAAGTTCTTATCAAGTTATTGAGAAGGAGCGCCGTGCCCATCGTCCCAATTTTTGGTGGACCTTTGTGATCTGCTATGACCAATTTTTGTTGCACGCCTTAGCCCTTCCAAACTCTGTGCCATCAGGTAGTCAGATCTGACTGTGAAAGGGATAGTAGACTGGTGGGCCAGTTGTCGAAGAGCATTGCCTCACTCTTCTTCTAGCTTACCCGGGTGCCTGATGCAAGACTCGCATTGCCTCATATGCTGGTCAATCTCCAAACCAATCATGTATCCGAACAGAAGGCAGTGATATCATCCATATACATTGAGGCCTTGACCTGGTCACCTCCACTGCCTGGCAAAGTCACTCCATAATGCCCTTGTCCTTCCTGATAGCTTCAGAAAAGGGCTCTATACAGCATAGAGATAAGAATGGAGACAGCAGGCAGCCTTACCTAACTCCAGACTTGATGGAAAAGCTGTCTGTTTCCCATCCGTTGATTTGGATTGCACTACAAATGTCTGTGTAGAGCAGTTTAATCTAATTCCAAATTCCCTCCCCATTTTGAGAGCACATCCATCAATTACGTGTGCGAAATCCAGTCGTTGGCCTTCTCCTGGTCTAATATGACCCCTAAACCCATCCTGCAACTTGATAATGGTTTCATTGAGTACCGCAAGGATGTCAGAGATCTTCCTGCCTGGAACCGTGCAGGTTTGGTCAAGGTAGATCACCTGTCCCAGAGCAGAATTGATTCAACTGGCGATGGCCTTGGAATAGATTTTGTAGTCCACATTTAGCAATAAAATGGATATCCTCCTCCTTCCCCTTTTTTTGTAGATGAGGGTGATTATGCCCTTCTTTATGAGGTCTGACGTGCTTCCTGCCAGGAGCATAGCATTACATACTTCCAGCAGGTCTGGGCCCACCCAGTCCCACTGAGCAATGTACAACTCAGCTGGTAGGCCATCGCTTTTGGGAGTCTTACTCGACCCAAAAGAATGATGGAGTTGTCCACTCCCCCAGAGTAGATCCTGACATTCCCTTGTGCTGTCGTCTAAGAACTCTGCGATAAAGGACAGGAAGCTTTAGGGGGTCATTCTGTCTGTAACCTTAGTGTCATACAGACTGGAATAAAAGGATCTGCTGATCCTCTGATCATCTGTGAGGCATCGTCTTGTTTAAGACTGTGGATCACAGAGCTCCCTCTGGGAACCTTTCGGAAAAAAAAACATGAGCACATCTCATCCTGCTCCACTATGCGGACTCTGGATCTGAAGATAATCTTTGGAGGACTCTGAGGTGAATACCAAAGTTTGCTGGCTCTGGGGAGTCAAAGAAGGGTTTCACGGTTCTCCAACTGGCGTACTCCTTCCTTAGCTCCTCTACATTCTCTGGGGTCAGCAACTTCAAGTTCAGCTTCCACGTGCCCCTGCTTGCTTTTTGGTCTACCTGTAGGTGACAGGAGGTGCGAAGGAAGCAGTGGTCAGAGAAGAACACCAGCATGATGTCAGTGGTTCTGACCGTGATGGCCTTCAACATGAAGACAAAGTCCATCCGGCTCCGGGTTGAGCTGTCTGATCTCGACCAGGTGGGCTGAGGCTGTGCTCCACCTGCAAGACTGCTAAAAGTGTCATGCAGCTGTGCATCCTTTACCGTCTCCATCAGGAGCCTGGAGGAGCTGGTCGGTCTGCAGTTGACACTGCCCGATCGTCCAGCCTCATCTAAAGTCACCAGCCAGAATGACTAGACTCTCATGCGAACCCACCCCTCCCCCCCAACCCCAACCACCTCCTTCACCTCAGTGATTGTCAAGTTGCCTCCCCTCAGTAAGGTACCCAGACCGGAACTGCGGGAATCGTTTCCCCCCCCCTTCCCCACCAACCACACCAACAAACCATGGGGACACCATCATAACCACCTCCAATAGTTTCAGAGGTACGGCAGCCTGCACTCAAGTAGGAGCAGAAGATCAACTTTGACTTTACCCAGGTATTGTAAAGCATTTACATATTTCTTAGTGTGTTTAACACTACGCACATTTAGAGTACAAAATTTAATGTTCATTTTAGTTCATTAGAGTCCACAGTCCGTAATCTTTGGAGTTCATTCAGTAACCATCAGCCTTATCCCACATCCCCACCACTTGGATGAACCTCAGATTGTGGGCTCAGGAACAAGGTGTGATCCTCCTCTGTGAAGGTTACAATACCTCTGCGCAGTGGTGGAACATGTATTGCGGGCATGTTCCCCACTGAGCTGGCCTGCCTGTGGAACTGCCCCTCCCCCTTCTTTTTCTTTGGCTTGGCTTCGCGGACGAAGATTTATGGAGGGGGTAAAAAGTCCACGTCAGCCGCAGGCTCGTTTGTGGCTGACCAGTCCGATGCGGGACAGGCAGACACGATTGCAGCGGTTGCAAGGGAAAATTGGTTGGTTGGGGTTGGGTGTTGGGTTTTTCCTCCTTTGCCTTTTGTCAGTGAGGTGGGCTCTGCGGTCTTCTTCAAAGGAGGCTGCTGCCCGCCAAACTGTGAGGCGCCAAGATGCACGGTTTGAGGCGTTATCAGCCCACTGGCGGTGGTCAATGTGGCAGGCACCAAGAGATTTCTTTAGGCAGTCCTTGTACCTTTTCTTTGGTGCACCTCTGTCACGGTGGCCAGTGGAGAGCTCGCCATATAATACGATCTTGGGAAGGCGATGGTCCTCCATTCTGGAGACGTGACCCATCCAGCGCAGCTGGATCTTCAGCAGCGTGGACTCGATGCTGTCGACCTCTGCCATCTCGAGTACCTCGACGTTAGGGGTGTGAGCGCTCCAATGGATGTTGAGGATGGAGCGGAGACAACGCTGGTGGAAGCGTTCTAGGAGCCGTAGGTGGTGACGGTAGAGGACCCATGATTCGGAGCCGAACAGGAGTGTGGGTATGACAACGGCTCTGTATACGCTTATCTTTGTGAGGTTTTTCAGTTGGTTGTTTTTCCAGACTCTTTTGTGTAGTCTTCCAAAGGCGCTATTTGCCTTGGCGAGTCTGTTGTCTATCTCATTGTCGATCCTTGCATCTGATGAAATGGTGCAGCCGAGATAGGTAAACTGGTTGACCGTTTTGAGTTTTGTGTGCCCGATGGAGATGTGGGGGGGCTGGTAGTCATGGTGGGGAGCTGGCTGATGGAGGACCTCAGTTTTCTTCAGGCTGACTTCCAGGCCAAACATTTTGGCAGTTTCCGCAAAGCAGGACGTCAAGCGCTGAAGAGCTGGCTCTGAATGGGCAACTAAAGCGGCATCATCTGCAAAGAGTAGTTCACGGACAAGTTTCTCTTGTGTCTTGGTGTGAGCTTGCAGGCGCCTCAGATTGAAGAGACTGCCATCCGTGCGGTACCGGATGTAAACAGCGTCTTCATTGTTGGGGTCTTTCATGGCTTGGTTCAGCATCATGCTGAAGAAGATTGAAAAGAGGGTTAGTGCGAGAACACAGCCTTGCTTCACGCCATTGTTAATGGAGAAGGGTTCAGAGAGCTCATTGCTGTATCTGACCCGACCTTGTTGGTTTTCGTGCAGTTGGATAATCATGTTGAGGAACTTTGGGGGACATCCGATGCGCTCTAGTATTTGCCAAAGCCCTTTCCTGCTCACGGTGTCGAAGGCTTTGGTGAGGTCAACAAAGGTGATGAATAGTCCTTTGTTTTGTTCTCTACACTTTTCTTGGAGCTGTCTGAGGGCAAAGACCATGTCAGTGGTTCCTCTGTTAGCGCGAAAGCCGCACTGTGATTCTGGGAGAATATTCTCAGCGACACTAGGTATTATTCTATTTAGTAGAATCCTAGCGAAGATTTTGCCTGCAATGGAGAGCAACGTGATTCCCCTGTAGTTTGAGCAAACCTCAAAGCAAAGCTCGACGTTGCAACCCGCCTCACGGACCCGTCCCCTGAAACCCTCTGGGATCAGTTGAAGACTACCATACTGCAATCCACTGAAGAGGTACTGGGCTTCTCCTCCAGGAAAAACAAGGACTGGTTTGACGAAAACAGCCAGGAAATCCAGGAGCTGCTGGCAAAGAAGCGAGCTGCCCACCAGGCTCACCTTACAAAGCCGTCCTGTCCAGAGAAGAAACAAGCCTTCCGTCGCGCATGCAGCCATCTTCAGCGCAAACTCCGGGAGATCCAAAATGAGTGGTGGACTAGCCTCGCCAAACGAACACAGCTCAGCGCGGACATTGGCGACTTCAGGGGTTTCTACGAGGCTCTAAAGGCTGTGTACGGCCCCTCACCCCAAGTCCAAAGCCCGCTGCGCAGCTCAGACGGCAAAGTCCTCCTCAGCGACAAGATCTCCATCCTCAACCGATGGTCAGAACACTTCCAATCTCTTTTCAGTACCAACCGCTCAGTCCAAGATTCCGCCCTGCTCCAGCTCCCTCAACAGCCCCTAAGGCTAGAGCTGGATGAGGTTCCCACCCTGGATGAGACATATAAGGCAATCGAACAACTGAAAAGTGGCAAAGCAGCAGGTATGGATGGAATCCCCCCAGAAGTCTGGAAGGCTGGCGGCAAAACTCTGCATGCCAAACTGCATGAGTTTTTCAAGCTTTGTTGGGACCAAGGAAAACTGCCTCAGGATCTTCGTGATGCCACCATCATCACCCTGTACAAAAACAAAGGCGAGAAATCAGACTGCTCAAACTACAGGGGAATCACGTTGCTCTCCAGCCCCTCCCCCTAAGACCCCTATTAAAGGCCGAGAACCATAGTCTGCTCCCACATACCTGCCCTTGGACTTGAGCCAGCAGCATGCTGAGGCATGGTTGGATCTTTAGATCAATAAAGCCCTTGGCCCTTACTTCAGGTTTGGGTGGTCATTGATCGCTCTACATGCAACAGACAAGCTCTGTGCCTCTCTGCCCAGTCCTGAGGCTGTCACAGCATTGAGTCACAGCAGCGGTAACATTGACTAGGATCCCCCCCCCCGCCCCACAGTAGGAGTATACGAATAGGTGGCGTCTGTCCCCCTTTGAGTCCTGGTGGTGCACAGGCCAGCAGCTTCCAGAACACCTGGCTGCAGGGACGGTCATTCGAATCCCACCGACCACTGGGCTTGACGCTGCCTAAGAACCAGATGGCAGCATCAGGAGAGAACCAGAACCGCCACAATCATCCAAGAGGCTTGGAGAGGCAAGAAGTCGCCAGCCAGGATTTGTTCTTAGGTTACCAGATCAGATAATCATTAGGGACCAAGGGCAAGCACCTGGAGGTGGAGGAAGGAAGCAGCTCCAGGGGGAATCCAGAGAAAGTATCCACAGATGCTGTTGGGGGATTACCTTGAGTATATCCACCTGTACATTAGCACGGCACAGGGTCTCAGAGCCAGAGAGGTGGCGAGCCAGAGAGCCCAGCTCAAGGTCAAGGGACCAGTAATTTGGATCAAATGCAATGCTTGCCACAACCCCCACATGTGAAGGCATTATGGCCAGACATGTGCTGAGATAGGCACCTAACAACCACTATGAATGCACATCACCAGCCTAGAGATAAACAGGGAGATCGACACTGTCCTTAGAATAAAAAAGAAAACAGGCTATAAATACACCAGGTTATGTGGGGTGGGGTGGGGGGGGGGGTGGTTCTGTATTGGGAAGGGTTGTGGCTGTCTATTTTGCACTAATTTATTATATGAAACTAAAATCTGGTTTCTCCATAATTCAGTTGAATATCAGAACAGAGTCAAAGGACAAAATACATTCCAACTCTGATTATCCAAAATCGGACTCTCCGAGATCCTCAGTTATCCAAATCTTTTTTCGGAGCCAAACTGTCTGGGGAAGCCGGGCTTCTGGCGGTGGTGGCAGCGGACCTCAAGCTCCTGGCAGCAGCGGACTTCGGCCTCCTGGTCAGGAGTGGGACCCTAGGGCTCCTGGCACGCAGAGGGCCATCGGTGGGGAGGTATCAGTGATCAGCGGTGGCCAGCATTTTTTTTGGTGAGAATTAAACATTATTTTAATGCTTAAAAAGCTTTCCCTTGTTGTTTAGTTGCTGTTTAAACACTGTTGAAAGTAATTTGTTGTTGCTACTGGGCTGTTTTAAAAAAAAGACCAGTTATCAGAATATTTTTTATCCAAAATGGGCCCATTTTGCATAATCGGAATTGAACTGTAATACATTCCTGTGCTGCTGTGTTGAAAACTGGAATACGATGTTTTAATCCTTGTAATTCATTGAACTTTTTGTGGCAAAATGTAAGACAGGGATTATGAGCAAATGGAACCTGCTGGGGTAGGTTACAGGAAAAGTAGGTTAAGAGCAAAGAAACCCAGGTGGATAGGAATGTGGGTGATAGAAACATGTTTGGGGCTAAAAAAAATAATCTGGGTAGCAGCGAGGGAGGGAGATGGACCTGCATGCTAGATCTACTTCTCCCCTCAAATCAAGTAAGTTGTAAAGGCTGGCAGCTGATCAGATATTAGGCATCAGAGATCAGTCCAGATTTTTGAAATGTACAATTATATTTAACTAATCTGCTAGCATGGAAATCTGTGCATATTTTATTGAATTTAAATATTTGTCAAGTTACAGATAAAAGCTTTGTTAAGCGTGGTATCCTGGCATGTCCAGCAGGTATTGCAATAAATAAATAAATGAATTAAAAAACAGAATGCAGGGTATAGAGAAGAGCTCAGATAAAATCCATGCAAGAGCATCATCTTCTTTTTTGCAGTGCAGTCCATTTAAAAGTTTAATAGCAGCAGGAGTGAAACTGATCTTTGAATCTGGAAGTTTGTGCTTTCAAACACCTATCTCTTCTGGCCGGGGGAAGGGAAGATAAGGGAGTATGACCGAGGTGGGTGAGTGCTTTAATATGCTGGCAAATTCTTGAAATAAATGGAGTCTAAGTAGGAGAGATTGGTTTTAATTTCAAATGTACATAGAACATTGGAGCAACCACTTCAATTCACATGTCTGTGCCAAACACGATGCTCGAATTAAACTAAAAATCTGCTGGTTGCACATGATAGATATCCCTTCATTTCTTTCATATTTCATGTCTATTTAGAAGCCTCTGAAATGCTACTATTGTATCTGCTTCTACCATAGAACCATAGAAAACTAAAGCACAGAAAGCAAGCCATTCAGTCCTTCTAGTCTGTGCTGAAACATCATCTGCTAGTCCACTGGCCTGCACCCATTCCGTAGCCCTCTAAACCTCTCCCATCCATGTATCTATCCAATTTATTCTTAAAACCTAAGAGTGGCCTTTGGTTACTGATCTTCCTGGCAATGGAAACACCCACTCAAGGGAAACTCCACATAATTTGGAATATCTACATAAAATCTCTTCTGCTCTCAGTTACAGACTCAATCCACGTGATATAAAAAAGAACACTGACCTATTAATTTTTTTTACTTTGCAAAGCTATCAGGAAGCACAAGAAGAGCACTGAAAGAAAATGCCAATTATTTATTTCATTCTTCACATCCTTCCCCTCACCTGCCTTTGCTGGTTGTCCTCTGGTCTGGAAGATGTTCCAACATGACAGGATATCATGGATATTGTTCACTCTTGTTTGGGATTTGTTAAATATTTTCAATAATTGTCAACAGCATCTTCTAGGTGGGTAATTGATTGAAATCTTTGATCTATTAATCTCAAGATACAGGAGCATCAAAATCAGGGATGCCAGGCTGGAAAATAACTTCTTCTCAGAAGCTGTGAGATTGATGAATAGTACCCTGTAACTGAGTAAATCTTCTGAAAATATTTATATATACTTATTTTAAATCATATATTTGTGTATAGATGTGATTATTATGTGTTCTGTATTGTGTATCTGTATCTGGAGAAACACTGTTTTGTCTGGTTATATATGTACAGGCTGGTGAACTGTTAAACATTTGGTTACCAGGCTTTGCCCCATTCTGTGACTGAGGCTCCTCCTTCATGACCCTGTATAAAGACTCCAACACCCTATCCCCTTCCCCAGACAGCCTGGGTCACAGCACAGGATGAAGTCCAAGTTTATTGTGAATAAAAGCCTGTTCGTCAGTGACTCAGTTTCATTCTTGAGTAATACAGTTAAATGGCAATACAGTTAGAGGGCTGGATGGACTAGAGTTCGTTAAATGTGTTCAAGATTGTTTTCTAAATCAATTAGTAGAAGAACCGACTCGAGACAGTGTAATACTAGATCTGTTAGGGAACGAGCTAGGTCAGGTATCGGACATTAATGTTGGAGAACAAATTGGGTCTAGTGATCATACCTCTGTTAGTTTTAGGGTAGTTTTAGGGAAGAGAAAGGAGGTGCCTAAAGTTGAGGTTCTGGATTGGAGAAGAGCAAATTTCGAAGGAATAAGAAGGGATTTGGGGAGTATTGAGTGGGACAGGATATTTTCAGGTAAGGATGTAAATGAAAAATGGAGGACATTCAAAAAATAAATTTTGAGGGTACAGAGTAGATATGTCCCAGTGAGGATCAAAGGAAAGGCTGGAAGTCATAGGGAGGCTTGATTTTTGAGGAATATTGGAAATTTGGTTAGGAGAAAAAGGTAGGTGTACAAGAGGTATGAAGAGCAGGGAGCTGAGAATTTGAAGGAGGACTGCAAGGAGTGTAGAAGGAATTTTAAGAAAGAAATTAGAAAGGCCAAAAAAAGGCACGAAGAGGCTTTGGCAGACAGAGTAAAAGTAAATCCAAAGGGTTTCTGTAAGTACATTAAAAGTAAAAGATTAGTGAGAGATAAAATTGGACCCCTTGTAGATAGCGAGGGTAGGCTGAGTGAGAAGTCAGAGGAAATGGGGGAAATTTTGAATGATTTCTTTGCCTCGGTATTCACTAGGGAATAAAATATTGAACCAGTTGAAGTAAAGAAAAATAGTGGGGAGGTCATGAAGCATATAAGGATAACCGAGGAGGTAGTGATGGCTGTGTTGAAAAAGATAAAGGTGGATAAATCTCCGGGACCGGACAAAATATTTCCAAGGACACTCAGGGAGGCTGTGGACAGATAGTGGGGCCATTAACAGAGATATTTAGGATGTCACTGGCCACGGGGGTAATGCCAAAGGATTGGAGGGTTGCGCATGTGGTTCCGCTGTTTAAGAAAGGGACCAAATGTAAACCTGGGAATTATTGGCCCGTGAGTCTGACGTCTGTGGTGGGCAAGTTGATGGAAAGTGTTCTGAGGGATGGTATTTACAAATATTTGGAGGTACAGGGATTGATAGGGAGTAATCAGCATGGTTTTGTCAGGGGTAGATCATGCTTGACAAACCTGATTGAGTTTTTCGAGGGGGTTACATAAAAGGTTGATGAAGGGAAAGCTGTATGTTGTCTATTTAGACTTTAGTAAAGCTTTTGACAAAGTTCCCCACAGGAGGTTAGGAAAAAAGGTGGAGGCATTAGGTGTAAATAAGGAGGTAGTGAAATGGATTCAGCTATGGTTGGATGGGAGGTGTCAGAGAGTAGTGGTAGAAAATTGTTTGTCCAATTGGAGGCCGGTGACTAGTGGAGTTCCTCAGGGATCGGTCCTGGGTCCACTCTTGTTTGTTATATATATTAACGATCTGGAAGTAGGGATGGAGAATTGGATAAGCAAGTTTGCGGATGATACAAAGATTGGTGGTGTTGTGGACAGTGAGGATGATTACCATAGATTAAAAGGTGATTTAGGAAGGCTGGAGGTGTTGGCTGAGAAATGGTTGATGGAATTTATTACAGATAAGTATGAGGTGTTACATTTTGAAAAGTCAAATATAAATAGGTCATATGCATTAAATGGTAGGCTATTGAGATGTGCAGAGCAACAAAGGGATTTAGGAGTTGTGGTAAATAGTACCCTCAAGGCTGATACTCAGGTAGATGGTGTGGTGAAGAAGGCATTTGGAATGTGGCCCTTCATAAATCGGAGTATTGAATTCAAGAGTAGGGAGGTTATGATGAAATTCTACAAGGCATTGGTGAGGCCAAATTTGGAGTACTGTATACAGTTTTGGTCAGCAAATTATAGGAAAGATATAAACAAAATAGAGGGAGCGCAGAGAAGGTTCACGAGAATGTTGACAGGATTTCAAGGTTTGATTTACAGGGAAAGGTTGTGCAGACTAGGGCTTTTTTCTCTGGAGCGTAGAAGATTGAGGGGGGACTTGATAGAGGTGTTTAAGATTTTAAAAGGGACAGACAGAGTGGGGGAGATTCAAACTAGAGGGCATGGTTTAAGATTGAAGGGGGAAAATTATAAGGGGAACATGATGGGAAATTTATTTACACAAAGGGTGGTAGGGATGTGGAATGAGCTTCCGGCAGACGTGGTTGAGACGGGATCATTGGTTATATTTAAGGAAAGACTGGATCGTTACATGGAGAGGAGAGGACTGGAGGGGTATGGACCGGGTGCTGGTCAGTGGGACTAGGAGGGTGGGGATTTGTTACGGCATGGACTAGTAGGGCCGAACTGGCCTGTTCTGTGCTGTAAGTGGTTATATGGTTATATGGTTATATGGCAATAAACTTGAAGTCAAATCAATTATGAAAATGGTCATGTCAGAAACTGAACAATTTCACGTTTCTCAGTAATAGGTTAGGACTGGTGCAATATTTTTGAGGTAATGTTTTAATGAGATCATATAAATTCCTTTTGGATGTTCAGGTTTAATTATGCAATGCAATAAAGTATAATGCTTCATAATCTGCTTTCTGGTAGGGGTTACACTTGTTAAAACTTGCAACTAACGTCTTGAATTATGCCTGCCTCATATGCAAGAGTTTATTATAACTGTGGATATGTGGAAACTTCCAGAGGTCTTCTACCAGGTCACTTAACAGGCTTTTGTTAATGCAGCCCTTATATGAAAGAGCCTGATGAATACAGAAGAGAACAGAGGCAGAATCAACTTGGATAGAGTTGAGATAAATCAAGAAGCAGAAACCATTGGAGGGAATTAGCCACAGATACGAAAGCAGTTGGCATAAATCAGGAAAATAGAGGTGAATGGGTAATGCATTAATAATTTGGGACTTTAATTAGCCAAGCCAAAAAAAGCTAATAAAAGTATGGAGGATGATTCCATGAAGCATATAAGTAATGGTTTTCAAGATCAATGGCTTAAGGAACTGACAAAGAAACATGTTCATTTTAATCTAATACTGTGCAATGGTAATCATTATCAAGGAACTCTATCATAAAATATTGTATAATCAAAGGGGGATTGGGAATATATGTGTCACAATAATTTAGAGCTTATATTAAACTTGAAGGTAATTTACTTCAATCTGAAATTAGCATCTTAAATCTGCACCAAGTAAATGATAAATGCATAACGAGTGAGTTGGTAAACCACACTAAAAGATATAAGAGTAAACAAGGAAAGGCCAACATTTAAAGAATTTAAACACAATTTACAAGTTAAAACTCTTTAAGACAAAAAGGTCCAATAAGTAAAGTATAAAAATGAAGGCTATCAAGAGAAGTTAAAGGTAGTATTAGATTAAAGGAAATTTTATACAAATGAACTGCCAGTTTGAAGATTGGGAACATTACTAAAATTTGCAAAGGTTGAGCAGTAAGTAATAGAAAATGAAAATAGGCTAGCATAAACATAAAAATAGTTAGGGATTATTTTAAAGAAAGTCAATGAGAGGAATAAGATAATGGGTGTAGAATCAAACAGCTATTTTTGTTCTCTCAGTATAAGACTCTGTGAAGAACTATGGGGATGGAATTAAGGAGCTCAAAGAAATTATCAAACATTTTTTAAAAAAAGCATTTGTACTGGGAAAATTAAGGGGACTGAAAGATCATTAGATCCTCGGGAGCATTGGCATTAGCTAAACATAATAAATCTTTTGCATTCTCACTCAGAGGCTTAGTGTATTCAAGACTAAAATTGATATTTTGAGGATATTAAGAAACTCAAAGAATGCAATGTAGCAAAGTTGTGCTGAGGTAGAAGATTGTATATGGTCTTGTTGAATGGTAGAGCAGGCACAAAAGATTTAATATCTAAATCAAGCTCTTCTTATGTCCATCAACCCTAGTATATGAAGAGGTTATTCAGTTCATCGTGCCTGGACAAGTTTTGATGTCCTATTGGAGGAAAATAATCAACAATGGCCTTGGGTAGGTTACAGACAAGTGGGTGATTGATGACTATAGAAGAATCTCTTTTCAGAAAACTTCAGGTCAAAGTTATTCTCCTTATGAGCCTCATTTAACTATAATAGAAAGGTTTTGTAACTGATTTATTGCTGAACAGGAAATTCTCCAGCTTGCTTAGTTTAAATTTATCTTGTTGGAGGCCTTGGAAAACACAAATGTGCTCCTTTAGTTAAAGATGCATTCCTTTCTGCTGGGAATGGTTGAGTTGGAATAATAGGTTGCAGGGAGATCCTTGGTTATTCCACCTATAATTTTCCTGTAACCTATTCTATTTCCTATTCTCATGAACTCCCAGCCATTCTCCTGCCATCTGGACTGGGAATCATTTTACAGCCCTCACTTAACCTATCAGCACATCTTTGAGATGAGGAAGCGAAAAGGGAGCACAAGGAAAATGCATCAACCCTTTACCTGCAGCAGCGGAGGCCAGGATTGAACAGGAGCTCCTGGGAGAAAAGAAACTGCAGCACTAATTGCCACGTTACTGCCATTCTGTGTGACATTGGACCTTTCTTCTTCTGTATTGCATTACAGTTACTGTTTATATTTATATTATTTCTTTGTGGCATTTGCTCATTAAAAAAAAATTCCATAAAGTTCTGGGTTATGCTTGTGGTACTTTCAGTTTTCACTATCTCAGGGCATCTCATTAAAGATTGGAATTTAAAGATATATATAAATAAAAGGCTTTAGGACACATGAATCACTTAGGATTAAAGGGGTATGGAAGAAATGAACGTAAATGGAATTTGAGTAAATTAGTCGGCATGGGCATGGTAAGCCAAATGGACTGTTTTAAAGCTGTATGAGTCATTGGTTCTTCTCTGAAAGGGGTGTCTGCAAGGTTAGCACCAACCTCCATCAGGATGACGAGATAACTTGCTAATACTGAGTATCTATTCTGATGCAAGGCACCCAGTACATCAACAAAATCAGTACATTTAAGAGGCATTTATAGGCAAGCAATCTAAACAGTCAAAAGATATAGGCAAATTTGATGATTGAACTGGGAAAAATGGTTGGCATAAAAACAATGAGCCTAAGGGCCTCTTTCTGCGCTGTAAATCTCATATGACTAAGGTTGGGGGTTGGAGGGGAAGTGGAGGTGAATGGACACGTGCCTGGTATTCACACTTGTAATGGAAAGATAAATGATAAATGATCCAGCAGAACAAATGAGTTGAGAAGGTGCTGCAGTTCCCGTTAGTATGAAGGGAGACAAATTTCCTGGGCTTGATCTGATATCCAATGACACTGTGGGAAACCTGGTTTGCGATGTGAGCCATCATTAAGTATAGGTGAAGAGCAAAAAGACTGGAGAGCAGCAAATGCTGTGCCTCTCTTCAAGTGGTGTTGTAGGAAAAAGCTTCCACATTTGATAAGTTACTAGAGACTCTGCTGAGGGAGAAGCTATGGATCCACTTGGATGAGTAAGGGATGATTATGAATAAATAAAAAGCACAAGTCAGGAGATGCTGGAATATGGGAACTAGTTCAAGCTTAAGTCTGGGACTTCATTTGTCTGAGGGTTAGGAGGCACAAACTTTCTCAGTTCAGCTCTACTGGCAGTTTGACATCACAGCAGGAACAATAGAATCTCAGGGTTGTATGTGATGTCATGTACAGTATGTACTCTTGACAATAAAATCTGAAGCCTTTGCTGGATCTGAAGAAGAAGAGGCATGTGCGCGACATTGCAAAGAGAAGACATTGAGCACTACACTTAGGGGAGTATCTGTTGGCACAGGTTGTAAGGCATGTCCAATCACAACATTTCTCAAGAAATGCAAAAAGTAGCTCCACAACTTTACCGAGAAATAGAGTAAAGATGAATCATTATTGCAATGTCATGTTTTTAATCAGGAAAACAGGTTTGACGACATTCGGCATTTGTTGATGTTCATCAGCAGGGAGAGAAAGCTCACAGAAACCTTGAAATCAGTTATGACGTGTCAACAGTATAAAGGCTGATAGATGTTTGCTGGGATCACTGCAGCTGATAAAGCAGCGGAAAGGCGGATAGCACCATGGCAGAATGTGAGTTAAAGTGAAACTTAACTGTTGCGAGAGTTAGAGGCTGAAGAGGTAGTGCAGGGGAGGGAAAAATAGTTTTGTGAAGTTGACAGTATTGAAGAAATTGCGATGTGGAAGCAATATTTTTAAAGAATAAATTTGCAGAAGTGCCTGAATTCTAAATATGCCAGAAGAGCAGACTGTCATTTCAAATTTAATTTTGAATTGCTGCATTATGGAAACTATGGATACTTTTTTTTGGAAACTTGATTGCCTACTTTAGAAAGACCATATTTAGCTTATGTTTTTTTTTAAAGATCTGTTGGCAACCCCATTCCATTGGCATTTTCCTCCTAACATTTCTGTATTAATGCTGTTTGTATCTGAAACAAGTATTCTAAACAAACAAGACAGTCTAAATAATTCCCTGCATGTAAATGTTTCTCCTGATATCTCTTTCAATTCAGTAGACAGCAAATTCATGCCTTCTCACAGTTCCATCCAATTGATCACTTTGGAATCAATATACAGTGTAATAGAAATTAGATTAAAATGGAACTCCTCAGGAATCAGAGGTTCACTCTCTGTAGAGGCACAGGAGATGTGTAAAGTCCTCAACAGGGACTTCTCTATTTTTAACTGTGGAGAAGGACATGAGGTCTTGGGCAGTCAATGGCAGTGCTTTGAGAACAGTCAGTATTACGGTTGAGGAGGTGCTGCATTTCCCGTTAGTATGAAGGGAGAAAAATTTCCTGGGCTTGATCTGATATCCAATGACACCGTGGGAAGCCTGGTTTGCAATGTGAGCCATCATTAAGTATAGGTGAAGAGCAAAAAGACTGGAGAGCAGCAAATGCTGTGCCTCTCTTCAAGTGGTGTTGTAGGAAAAAGCTTCCACATTTGATAAGTTACTAGAGACTCTGCTGAGGGAGAAGCTATGGATCCACTTGGATGAGTAAGAGATGATTATGGATAACCAGCATGGTTTTGTGACTGGGATGTCATGTTTCACAAATCTTAATTGAATTTTTTGGAGGTTGACATTGTGTATATGGATTTCAGCAAGGCATTTAATAAGGGTCTGCACTGTAGGCTGCTCTGGATGGTTAGATCACATTGAATCCAGGGTGAGATGTCAGAATGGTTAGAAAATTGGCTCCATGGAGGAAAGTAGACGGCGATCAAGGAAGGTTGCTTTTTGGACCAGAAGCCTGTGACTCGTGGTGTACCACAGGATCTGGTGCTGGGCACATTGCTGTTGGTCATCTCTATCAGCAATTTAGATGAAATTGTATGTGGCATAATTCACAAGATTGTGGATGACATAAGAGTGTCTGGTATTGTAAATAATGAAGATGGTTGCCAAAAAATTGCAACAGAATCGTGATCAAATGGGCAGAGGAATGGTTGATGGAATTCAATGGAGAGAATTGTGAAGTGTTGCATTTTGGTAGGTCTATCATGGAATATACCTACACAGTGAATGATATTTGGGAAACATTATAGAGTACCTTGAAAGTAGCGTCACAGATAGATAGGGTGGTCGAAAAAGGCTTCTGATACATTGCCTTCACTTGTTAAGAGAATAGATTATAGAAATTGGGAGGTCATGTTACAGTTGTGTAAGATGTTGGTGAGGCTACATTTGGAGCATTGTGTGCAGTTTTGGTTACGGTGATATTGGAAAAATGTTTTTAAGCTGTAGAAGGTTATGAGAAGATTTAAATATTGTTAGGACTCATGGGCCTGAGCAATGGGGCTTTATTCCTTGGAGTGCAGGAGGATTAAAGATGATCTTATGGAGATATACAACATAATGAGTGGAATAGATCGGGTGAATGCCAAAAGTCTTTTGCGCAGAATATGGGAATCAGTAACCAGAAAACATGTTTTAAGTGAGGAAGGAGAAATTTAATAAAGACCTGAGGGATAAACTTTTGTACACAGAAGGTGGTGGGTGTATGGAGTAAGATGCCAGAAGAGATAGTTGGGGCAGGTACGATTGCAACATTTTAGAAATATTTAGTTGGTGATGTGGACAGGATGGGTTTAGAAGGATATGGGTCGAATGCAGGCAGGTGGAACTAGGGTGGGTGGGGCAATTTGGTTGGCGTGGGCAATTTGGACAAAAGGTCCTGTATTCATGCTGTGTGTCTCTATGACATTGTATACCAGTATATCTTATTCTAATTTATATTTAACCTTTGTTGTTTTAAATGAAGTCCTCAGCTGAGTCTGGCACATTCGCATCTTTATGAAGTTCCCTCCTCTGTTGCATTTGTCCATAGTATAGGATGAACAATGGGTGGAGAGGCAGTCAATAGTCCAAAAATATCCTGTACCTGAAGAAGAGCTCAGCCCCAAAATGTCAACTGCTTATTGCTTTCCATGGAAGCTGCCTGATCTGCTAAGTTCCTTCAGCACTTTTTTTTATGGTATTGTTTACCCAAAATTCCTCCTCTGTTTTGAAGGAACTGGGAAGGGCCAAAGCAATTTAACAATATCAAAGGATAACAGTTCACAACCAGGCACTTCGAAGTCTCCTTGGTTTGGATTGGGGCAGGATATCTGCGGGGCAGTTGCTAGCAATCCTGTACAATGAAGATTTTGCTTTCTGAATACTTTTGGGTCCACTTTATGGATTTTAGGCTGCAGATCAGGAAAATCACTTTAAAATTTTCCTATTTTTCTGATTTCCTGTCATATTTTTAACATGCCTCAAGCAAGCAAAACTATTAATGCAACATATCATTGAAAATTAATTTTCTGCATTCACACTTGGACTTCTTCCCTGCTGATCTTGGTGCACCCAGTGATAAACATAATTAAAGGTTTCACCAGGACATTGCAATCATGGAAAAGCAGCATTGGGGCAACTGGAATCCATCATTGCTGGCCAACTATCAGATGCTGAGTACAAATGAATATTTTTAGGTCAGTCGAATTAACTCAGTGTGTCAACATCATTATGTGATTAAAAATGCTAAATTCAGTAGAAGTTAATTTAATGTTTCTCCAACTTCCTACATAGTTGAAAAGTTATTGGAGTTGATCCTTAAGAATGAGTTTATGAAATACCTCACACCATGGTTTCATGAAGGGAAGATCCTGCCTGACTCACCTATTGGAATTTTTTGAGGAAATCTCAAGTAGGATGGACAAGGGAGAGGCTGTGGAAGTTGTGTATTTGGTTTTTCAAAAGACCTTCAATAAGAGGCTGCTTAATAAGATGAGAGCCCATGGAATTACAAAGACATTAGATTGGGTGGAGCATTGGCTGATAGACTGATAGGCAGAAAGCAAAGGGTGGGAATAAAGGAATCCTGTTCTGGTTGGTTGCTGGATACTAGTAGTGTTTTGCATGGGTCGGTTCTATTACAATCTATACTGATGACTTAAATTATGGATTGAATGGTTTTGTGTGAGTTGGCTTAATAAGCCTTCTATGCCATCCAATAAGATCATAGTGAATCTGGCTGTGGACTAAACTCCACTAACCTGTCTGTTTCCCACAATCCTTCATTCCACCATTCTTTAAATATCTATCCATCTATGTCTTAAATACATTCAACGAAGCAAAATCTAGTGCTTCCTTGGACAGAGAATTCTACAAATTCACTTCTCGTTGGGTGCAGCAGTTCCTCCTCCTTCAACCTACTCCTCTGAATCTGAAGGCTAAAACCCTTAGTTCCAGTCTCACCTTCCAGTGAAAACAACCCCTTGCTTCCATCTTATCTATTTCCTTTCAGAACTTTATATGTCTTGATAAGATTTGCTCTCATCTTTCTAAATTGCAACATGTAGATACCTAGGAAACTCCATCTCTTCTTATAAGATAACCCCCCTAATTTCAAGAATCAACTTGGTGAACCCCTCTACAGCATCGCCAAAGCCAGCTTGTCCTTTTCAAGTAAGGAATTCCATATTCCTTGGTACTCTAGGCTTGGCTTCACTAGTACTCTCTACACTTGGTGCAGAATACCCTCCTCTTAAATGCAATCCTAAATGAAATGAAGTCCAACATGCCTGATGAAGGGTTTTGGCCTGAAACATTGCCATCCATGATGCTGTCTAATTCACTGAGTTCCTCCAGAATTTTGTGTGTGGCTCCAGATTACCAGCATCTGTAGTCTCTCTTATTTGCCGGCAAGATTCTTGATTCACTCCTACATCTGCAACTAACATTTTGTGATTTGTGCACGGCATTCCCAGGTCGCTCTGCACAATGTAATGCTGCAGCTTTTCTCCATTTATGTAATAGTTTGTTCTAGTATTTTCTTTCCAAAGTGGGCAACCTAACATTTACCAACACTATATTCCATCTGATAGATACATATCTGTCTACTCACTCAACCTACCTCTATCTGTTTGCTGACGCTCAATATAATTTGCTTTTCCATTCAATTTAGTGTAATCAGTATTCTTAGGGGCTCTCCTCCAAATCATTTATGTATATTGTGAAAAGTTTCAGGCCAGCACTGATCCCTGCAGCACTCCACTAACATTGCTTACCATCCAGAGAAACACCCACTTATCCCATCTCTCTGCCTTCTCTTGGTTAAACCAATTCTTCATCCCAAATATTCACCCTGTCCCAGACTTCATGTATCCTTGTACAAATTCTAAGAAATATGAAATTATATTCTCTTTTCATAAAATTAGATCACTTTTTACCTTGCCTGTTCAATATGTTTTCATGTGGATTCTTTTGCAGTTGCTGAACTGAGATATTCCACTGATTTTCAATGTGAGAGGAACAACAAAGAGCACAGGACTGATGTGATCACCACTAAGCAGCTGATTGTCCGACGAGGACAAGCCTTTCACATCACTCTGCAAGTGGACAGAAATGACTACATCACAGACCAGGCCAACATGATCTTCAGTGTCGAGACAGGTAAGTAGTCATGAATGAAATAGGGAGGTTTAAGCTTTTGAGGAAAAAAAAATCGAGTGCAGCATTTCGATGTCATAAGTAATGCCCAACAGATACCATTACACGTTGTTTCTTGTTTAGTTTTGTCACATTGACGAAATTGTTAGGGCTCATATCATATACTCTTCAAAGGAATTATATGTCACACCTACACACACACACACACACACACATACACACACACACACACCACAAAATGCAATTTGAAATTCTTTATCCAAAATAAAATGACAGTGTCGAGTCTTTCTCCTTAAAAGATTAAAGAGTGTGAAATATTGCAAACTGATCACAAGTTGTTTGTTAAAAATCACGGTACCAATGGACATTTGCAACTGATGGATTTGTTGTTATTTAATTTTCAAACTGGTTTGACGGGAGGGCTGAATTGTCTATTCTTCCTTGCATTCTTATTTTCCAATAACTCACACAGCTATATATTCTATTACTGAGGGCAGGAGTAATACAGCACAGGAAAAGGCTCTATCCATGTCTCTCTGTACAAATTCTATTTACTAGCACATTGTCCAGATACTTTATGAAATGTGGTGAGAATGCTCACCCTCTCAGATTCCAGGGAGTTCTTTCTTTAGATCTTCTTTTTCTCTCTGGCTTTCCCTATTAATGGGAAGAAGATTTCCACTATCCACTATTCATGTCTCACGTTATATATTTTTATCAGGTCTCCAAGGAGCACAACGTCTGAGATATGGCTCAGTAATAACAGCAAATTCCTGCATTTCTATTTCCACCAGCATTAATTTTCTAGCTCATCTAAAGAAATTCACGCAGTTCTCTTTGAGGTGTGATGCCAATGTTTGCTGCTGGAAATTACCCAAGAGCTCTAAATCACTGGTCATTGAATTAACTGAGATTCTACATCGAGGGAAATAGAAATACAAAATTAGTTCCATGAGATTTTTAATCATTCATTGGTCATGAACGTTTCATATTCATAACCTCATGTTATATCATTTCAGCAGGGATATTAAAGGTCTAGGGACACAAATAGCACTGATCAATTTGGATCTCTCATTTCCTCCCTTGGAGGCAATTTGTATAGTTAATGGGTTTGTAGTGGCCCACTAACCGGGACGCAACCCATTGCACAAAGCGGCCGTCGAATGTGGTGACCGCGCAGACCCCGCGGGAGCCAAGACCTTCGTCCCAGGTGACCACCTGCTTGGCATGAAACAGTGAGTAATGGCGGGAATGCCACCCAATTGGAGATTGTCATCAGCAGCGTGGGAGAGAATATAACCGGAGCTGCCGGTGTAATAAATCAGTCTTCGACTTTGACTCCTCGTGTGTGTGTGTGATTTATTTCCACACTTTGTGGTAGCACGCATGCTACATTGGTGATCCCGACAGGTCCACCTAGCAGTTGGGCCCGAAGATAATGGAACAAGCAGCTCTTCATGTGGTTTCATTGAAGCTGCCAACTTTCTGGGTGTCACAGTCACATGTGTAGTTCGAGTCGGCCAAGGTCCAGTTCCACCATTGACAGATCAATGCTGATGACACACATTACTACCACATGGTAAGCTTGCTTGGCCAGGAGGTGGCAGCCTCCGGAGCTAAGCAAATACTTTCAAAGAGTTATTAACCCACACTTTGGGGCTCTTACAGCGCAAGCACGCCACCCGATTGTTGCATATGGATGGTCTTGGGGACAGGGCCCCATCCACCCCATTGAGCGAGATGCTAGCCCTTGCTGAGGGACATAGGCCTTGCCTGCTCTTTGAGCAGATTTTCCTGGACCAGCTGCCTGAGGATATCTGACTCTTGCTCTCTGATGAGGACTTCAGTGACCCAAGGAAAGTCACAGCCTGAGAGGACATGCTCCGAAGAGCGAAGAAAGAAAATGGCACCTTGGTGGAGCAGATCTCTAAGCCCTGCACACAGTCGGCAACAAGACCACAGCAAAAAGAGAGGCAAGTGGACCCCCAACCCAACAGTATTGCTACTATTGCTAACCATGGGGTGCGGGGGCCCGTCGATGCCACCCATCTTGAGGATTTCAGGAAAACAACATGACCAACTGTGGTTAATGGCTGCAGCAGTTGGCCAACGTGACAGGCTCCTACATGTGCGGGACTCTCTCAGGAAGGTATTTGCTCATTGGCACTGGCACCAAATATGTGTCCTTCCCCCCCCCATCCCCAGCCCCCATCCTAGGACAACCAGAATGGCAAACTGGGCCTGGCACTGAGGGCAGTGAACAGCACCATAATATGAACATTTGTCACCCGCACCTTTCCCTCCACTTCGACAGCAACCAGTTCACATGGACATTCATGATTATGGCTGTAGCATAACTGCTCCTTGGAGCAGACTTCCTGTGAGCCCACTTCCTACTGGTGGACCTTAAAGGGCGGCATTTAGTGCACGCCAGGACTTTTCAATCTATGCCCCTTGGGGAAGCCAAGATACCTTCCCTCCACCTTGACTCTGTTACTCTATACAGCAACGCATTTACGCAGATCCTAGCGGAGTTCTCTTCGATCTCGGCACCACAGTTTTACACTGCTCAGCCGAAGCATGGGGTTAGTCAGTACATCCTCACTAAAAGCCCCCCACTCCATTCCCACGAGAAGCTCACCATCATCAAGGGAGAGTTTTAAAAATAGAAGAGCTGGGGATAGTCCAGTGTCCTGGGCCTCCCCTCTACCAATGGTATCGAAGGCAGCAGGGGGGTGGGTGACTATCGCCACCTCAACGAGGCCACCACACCCAACAGCTACCCCATGTCCAACATCCTTTAACGCTCACTTACAAGGAGCATGGGTTTTTTCAAAAGTTGACCTCATCAGGGGCTATTATCAAATCCCAGTCCATCCCGATCTCATCCCCAAAACTGCCATCATTGCCTTTATTGGACTCTTCAAATTCCTGAGAATGCCTTTGGACTTAAGAATGCAGCACAGACCTTCCAGAGGCTGATGGATGTGGTGGGCCGGGATCTTCCATTCGGGTTCATCTATTTGGATGATATTCTCATCGGCAGCCGCAACACAGAGCATGCAGCCCATCTGAGGCAACTGTGCACCCAGCTGTGGGAATTTGGACTAACCAAAAACCCTGCTAAAGGCCAGTTTGAGTTGGAAAGAATCGAGATCCTGGGGCATCTAATCAACAGACATAGAGCGAAACCCCTGCCTGAAAATGTAGAGGCCATTTCACCAAGCCCTGCACAGAGAAGGGATTGAAAGAATTTGCCAGTCTGATGGACTTTGATCACCGATTCATACAAGCAGTGGCCCACATCATGCGTCCCCTTTTGGCGCTCATGGTGGGGAAGGGTAAAGACTTCACCTGGGACAATGAGGCCTTGGAGGAGTTCCAGGAGGTTAAAGGTGCACTGGCCAATGCCAACCTTTAGGTTCACCCAAGATGAGAGATGCCAACTGCTCCCAGAGTAGATGCCTCCAGCACAACGGTAGGGGGCATACTGGAGCAATTCATCGAAGGGCAATGGCAGCACCTGGCCACCTTTAGCAAGTACCTCTAGCCACCCAAACTCAAATTCAGTGCCTTTGACCTGGAGCTATTGGCCTTGTTTCTGACAGTCAAGCACTTCAGATATTTTTTGGAAGGCAGGCAATTCAGGGTCTTCATGGATCATAAACCATTAATCTTTGCCTTCCACAAGGAAGCAGCAACAACTCCCATACGTTAACTCCTATGGACATCCAACATATCGCAGGTAAGACCACTGTAGTGGCCGATGCATTGTCCCAGGCAAGTGAGTCCTTCCAGACCCTGTCCCAGGAATAGATTCTGCCCTAGCCAGAGCACAGTGGGAAGACCCTGAGATCCCAGCATATAGAACAGCAGTTTACAGCCTCAGGCTGGAGGATGTCGCCATCGGCCCTGGTAATCATACACTCCTCTGTGACCTCTCCACCGGCAAACCCCACCCCATTGTTCTGGCAGCATGGAGGCGGCAGGACTTTGACACGGTACACAACCTGTTAAAATGATGGCCAGTAGGGTCATCTGGTATGGATTTTGGAAATAGATCAGTCAGTGGGCCAAGTCCTGGACGCTCTGCCAGACATCCAAAGTGCAGACGCACGTCAAGGCACGCCCCCCCCCCCCCAGACTTTCAAGCCAGTGCAACGTCGGTTCAGCCATTTCCATATTGACATTGTAGGGCCTCTGTCAGTCTCCCATAGGAGCGAGTTATCTCTTCACCATGATTGACTGCTCTACAAGGTGGGTGGAAGCGGTCCTACTGGCCAACACAAGCACCGAGACCTGCGCCAGGGCACTGATTAATACCTGGGTGTCGAGGTTCAAAGTCCCAGATCATATGACCTTCGATAGAGGTACACAGTTCATGTTACGACTCTGGGCAACACTGGCCAAGTTGGTGGGAACCCAGCTCCACCGTACCATGGCTTACCACCCTCAGACCAATGGGTTGGTGGAGTGGTTCCACAGTCCCCTAAAGGCAGCCTTGAAGGTTCGGCTCAAGGTGCCAAACTGGGCAAATGAGTTACCTTGGGTCCTCCTGGGGATCCGCACCATGCCAAAAGTGGACTTCAATGCCTCAACAGCCGAGATAGTATATGGCACACAATTGGTGATACCGGGGGAATTCTTGGCTGCCGCCAAGTACCTTCAGGACTCCCATGGCTTCATTGACTATGTTGAGGGAAAAACTGGGCACTCTTGAATCTCTGCAGCCTCCGCCACACAGCCAGACCAAAGCCAACATCCCCAAAGCCTTAGAGACCTGTAAGTACATTTTTGTTCAGAGGGGGACACACCAAACACCTCTACAATGGCTGTATGAGGGGCTATATAAAGCACATGGGTCAGCCTGTGTGTTGGATATTGGTGGTCAGGAAGAGACTTTCACTATTGACTGCCTCAAACAGGATACTTGGAAATTAGTGAATCGGTCTCCACACAGAGGTAGGCCACTGAAAGCTCTGATTGCCAGTTCAGGTGGGGGGTGGGGGGGGGAATCGTGTAGCAGCTTGCTAACTGGGACGTGACCGGGTACACAAAATGGCCGACGAATGTGGCAACAGTGCAGACCTTGCGGGGACCGACGACCTTTGTCCCAGGTGACCACCTGCACAACGGGAAACAACAAGCAACCACGGGAATGCCGCCCAATCGGAGATCGGTGCTGCTGTGACGTCACTCCCAACATTAGCAGTGGGGAGAGAATATTAGCAGAGCTGCTTATAAATCAATCTTCCACTTCGTCTCCTCGAGTGCGTGTCTTCCTTTCACACATTGCGGTAGCGCGCATGCTACAGGTTGTTTTATTCCTGGAGGTTCACGTTCACTCTTCCTGGTTTTGGTTTCTTAAAGAGAAGCTTAAAATGATAATTTAACTTGTCTGGGGATTAAAATGGCCACTTTTCCCTTGGAGTATTGCCAAGAGCAGAAGATTTACCATAATATATTAAATCTATTGCTGTATGAAAATATGCTGGGGTTGTGTTGAGATCACAGTGTTATGAAATTGATATGGAAAAAAAACAAGATAAGACTTAAATTGCATTTTATAAAAATATATTTGATGTGTTTATTTTATTACAATTTAAAAAAGGAGATTCTTTGGAAGATTGTTTTGTCATAAGACAATTGTAATCTCTCCAGATGTGGTCTTAAATTAACTTTTTAAAAATTTCAATATTAGGGCCAAAACCATCAGAATCATCTGGAACCAAAGTCCTGTTTGAATTGTGGACAATCAATCCAATGCAGTGGAGTGGAAGGCTTGTTTCTACCACTGGAACCACATTAGACCTGACCATATTTCCATCACCAAGTGCCCGGATTGGACGGCATACTTTAAACCTCCTGAGATGCAGAGGATCGCAGGTCATGAAGGTCAAACTTGGAGAGTTCATTCTGCTTTTCAACCCATGGTGCAGAGGTATTCATCATTTCATCATTTATTGGTTATACTTAGAGAATTTGAAACGTGTTTTTTTTAATTAAATAGAGTGTAGAGCGCGTCAAAAGAACCAAAGACTTATTGATCCAAACTAAGGCTTTTATTAACTAGAAGACTGGAGCGCATCACAAGTAGGTCGACCAGTCCAGAATGACCTGATCTGGCTGGGAGCAACCCTTTAAGACCTGCCAGTAGGCATGGCTACACTCTCAGCCAATCACAGTCATCCTACACTACAATCTGTACCTATACACATTGGTGATAGAATCTGTACTATCACAGAGAGGGCCTGCAATTGTGCAAGAAAAGAGCCAACTTTATGTAATTCGTGAAAACTTTGATGAATCCTCTGTCCTTTTGCAATGTAGCCTCAATTAAATGTTTCTACTTGTACATTCATCAGAACATATACATATTCTAGTAATGAAAAGCACTTGACAATTCTAAAATAAATCACCATACCAGAGAATCATAAAAATATGCAACTTATTAGCATATGTGGCAATTGGGATGAAGAATCTGAACAACCTTAAGGGAAACCAATGAATGAGAAAGGAATGTGCTGAGAGAATTCAAATAACAGTGAAAAAAAATTAGAGCACTGAATAATTAGATCACCTGGCCTGTTACATCCTAAATATATTTCATTAGTAACTGTGCTTAATAAATACAGAACTCTTATGTTTAATGGACATAATGAGTCCAAGCTATAATCCACAACAGATACTTCCTTGTTCACCCTTGGAGACGTATCACTCGTTTCACAATGCATTCTTGCAAGTACACAGTACCTGCGAGAAATAGATCATTAGTATGAGGGATAGTGTTTCTTTACCTTTTTGCCTTTACCCCCAAACCCAGAATAAAATAGGCACCCATAAACCCTCATTTGGGAATTGCTATTGTCTTTCACAACCCCTCAGGTTTCATAGCCTCAGCTCAACAGTTTTTCCAAAGCCTGTCCTTCATTCCACCTTGCATCACAAGTTGATTGAAATGAGTTTAAAAAAAATCTCATAAAGCTATAATTTTGCCTTACTCAGTTGTCAATATTAAATACTTTCTGAATTAATGCTAACATCATAGATGAAGATGATGGGGTGTAAATACCTACTGCACATAAAGTGAGCAATGGTTCAAAATAATTTGAGCTATTTCAGTGCTCTCAGTCTTGATTTTGACTCTGGTAATTAATGATTTGGTAATCCTGCACCAAGTGATAAGAACAAGCTTTGGGCACAATTCGGCACCATTCAAATCAACAAAAGCTTTGCTGGAAACACAAGAGAATGCGCATGCTGGAATCAGGAGGAAAAGATAGAAGAACTCAACAGATCAAACAGTGACTGTGGAGCAGAGGAACAGACAATGTTTTGGGTTGAGGCCTTGCATCAGGACTTAGAACGTAAAGGGAAGATGGCCAGTAGATAACAATGAGAGTGAGTGGGCAAGACAGAGACTAGGAGGTAAGTGGAACCACATGGCAGCAAGGCAAGGTGAATGATGGGCATATGGAGCAAGCAGGGAGAGGGAAAGCGGGAATGATGAGGCAGTGGAAAATAAGTGATAGATGGAAAGATTCGGTAGATAGGGTTGGGAGGGGAAGGATGGGGAAGGGTAGAGAGTGAAGATGGTAGGTTAAAGATAGTAGGTGCTTTTAAAATGCAGCACCCGGGTAGCCCTTCTGGGACCCAGGTGCGATTAATGGGGCAAAGGTGCCTCCAGCACCTTTTAAGCTGAGGGGGGGGATAGCCCCAGTAAATCACCAACTTGTCGATTTAAGGGGGATCCCGCCAGCGTGACGATGCAGTGTGATGTGTTACGCAAACTAGACACCCCATCAGCTGTCAGTCTTTCCTCCCCCCCCCACCAGCTGTCAGTCTCCATCCCACCATCAATCGTGCTCCCCCCAACCCCCCAGCAGCTGACCCTTTTGTCCCCGTGGCAGCCAGCCCCTCTCCTCTCTCCCCCATGGCAGCGAACCCTCTCCTCTCTCCCGCATGGCAGCCGACCCCTCTGCCCCCCCACCCCGTGACATCAACCTCTCCCCCCTTGACAGCGACCCCTCTCTCCCCCCAATCACTGCAGCTCTTCAATCAGCGACCCCCTCTCTCCCCCCGATCACTGCAGCTCTTCAATCGGGGTTTCCCTGTGATGCCAGCGCATGAGCGCTGATATCACAGGAGTAATCCGGCTGGCCATTTTGCTGTTCAAGTTGCCAATCAATGCATCCTGGGTAAGTTTAATTGGGTTCCCTGACTACCCGGTTGACTTTGGACGATGCTGATCAGGTCAGACCCTTTCAAGCTGCCTTGCGAGTGGGCTGCTAACCAGGCATATTGCCCGGGTAACCGCTTTTTACAAGGGAGTTTGAAAGCACCAAGTGATGATAGGCAGGTGGAATCAGGTGGAGGAAAGGATTAAGAAAAAGATTAAAAAACCCACGGAAATTGGTATGTGGGTGATGTCTAGATGGTACAAGGTGGGGAAGGTAATGTGGATGTTCTATGTGGGAGGTCTATGCTGACTATCAATTTATGCTAACCATACTCACCAGGATTTTTGTTTTGGCACTTAAAGTGCTCATATAAATACTTACATGTTGTGAGAAGTTCTGCATTTATCACCTTCTCAGACACTGCATTCAAAACTCCAACTACCCCTGTGTGAAAAAGTTCTTCCCTATACTTATCCCTCTCCTTAAAAATCTGCCTTTGGTTTTAGGCTCCTCTGCTGAGGGGAGATGTTATTATTGTCTACCCTATCTCTACCTCATAATTGTTTACAGTTTTAATTACCTGGTCAGAGATTGAAAGCCCAACTTGGTCATGGTCAGTCTGTGGAGCAGACTGTACTAAAAAGGGCAGCACATTTCAATCTTTTTCATGATGTGCACCCTACTTTGATTCTTTGGACATTGGCTGAAAAGATTTTTTTAGCAATATAGCATGGTTGCAGTCCATCTTGGCCCACGAGCCCTGTGCTGGTCAAATACATCAATTAACCTAGATGCCCCATACATTTCTGGAGGGTGGGAGGAGACTGGACCAAACAGAAGAAACCGACACAAGTCACGAAGAGAACGCACAAATTCCATCCAGACAGAACTGGATTTGAACCTGGGTCACTGTAATGGCATGGTGCTGGGATGTGTGGCCTGAGCTAAATATTTGATTCTTGGTGCTTATGTTAAAAGCTAAACACAGGTCTACAGATTTGCATGCAATTTGGTGATCATAATTAATAATCTTTTCATTTCTCTTTTTGAAACCTCAGTTGCCTTATAGGAGACTGAGGAAATTTCATGCTAGCCTTTCTAATGCACATATCCACCTTGAAAAGGATTGCTTAGTTATTAAAGCTCTGCTTTACCCTGTCAGAGGATGAAGTATTTCTGGACAATGAGGAGCAGCGCCAGGAATATGTGATGAATGAAGATGGAATCATCTTTAATGGTAGTTGTCACCAGATTGAAAGTCGCCATTGGTATTTTGGACAAGTATGTGGAATCTTCAATCAATTTACTGTTGCCCTCTACTTACCAAGTAAATCCTTTGCCCCATTTGAATTTGCACGATTCATTCATCGCTGTTATTCGCTTGACTTACTTTGGCAATTTGCCCACTGATGATTCAAGTTCAAAAACTTTTAATCACTTAGACCCAAAACTCTTTCAATCTTTCCCAGTCCTCTACATCAACTGTCTGTCATTCTTAAATACACAATTTTAAATCTATCTATTTGATCATTCATTTCCTCACTTGTCTTTGTGTTTAGTACCATGTCAATTTCATATTTTCACACTTCTATGGAAATATTTTATCACATTTACAACAAATGTAAATTACTTTATTTTTGAATGATTGATTCCAATCTGCAGCATCCAGGTTTCTCCAACTGATAGAACATTAATAAACTGCTTTGCTGTCGTCGTGAAATTTATCTTAGAATATTTGCATTTCAAATTCTGGCACAACTGTGAACTCCTTTCCCATCGTTCCACTGTGAAGATACATGCACTGAGAGTAAATGTAAAAATTCATATTGTGTCCTAGAGTTAAAAATTCTGTCGTATTCATCAGTGTTTTGCTGTGAGCTTACATTTCTATACAGCACAGAAAGCAGGCATTAGTTCCATAGCTAATAAAGAATAGTTGCTTTAAAAGAACCCAAGTTTCTTTATTACAATAAATGAAACATCACAGAGTCCATTAATCCTTTTGACTACAAATAACTCTAGTATTTGCAATTTCATCTCTAATGTCATTTTTAGAAGCAATGTTAATGTCTTCCTGTGGGACTTGAGCTTAGAACAAACATTGACAATTTGGTTACTAATGTTTCCATTCTGATCTTACCCTCTCCAATCAATAGTGACATAATTTCTCATTGCTATTCACTTGCATATGGCTTGTACACAAATTATTCACTGTGGAGTGAGAGCTTGTTAAGTGAGTGCCTGTTTCAAATTGCAACACCTGATCTGATGGCAATAGTTACTAAAGCAGAAGCGTGCATTGATAAGGGATGTTAGAAATTGCTGACTGAGAGAAAGTGATTTAATTCCTTCATTATATCCTTCACAGAGAAACATACAGACTAAGTAAATAATCTGGAGAGCAACGCAAAGCAGAGTACTCTGCTCTCATTGATGGGAACAGTCATTCATCTGAGCAGAAATTGTTACGAACAAATCCTCGTGGATCTTTTTCCCATACCCAATTGATTTCTAATTCTCCCTTCAATTAATGTAAGATTTTGGAGCAAAAGTTCAGAAATCAATAACCCTCAATTTAAATTTATTTTGCAAAGATTTATCATTTAGATTTTTAAACCAATGCTGAGGTAAGTATGAAAGTTGCACTGAGAGAGTCTGATAGAATGGAGGTGCTGATGTACTCAAAGAGTGGGAGTTATTATTTTAAGTCAGAGCCCATCGTCATTGGCCTTCAGTGACAAGCCAGGACAATGAGCATTGTATTATACTGGGGACAAGACGTGCTGTCTGAGAGAGGGAATGGAGAGCAATTATCCACGGTTACAACGGAGGTCTGTAGAAGGATTGGTGATCAATTGGTTTTGTTAGAAAATATGATGGGAGCAGGTGGGAGGGATTGGCATGGAAGAGGGAAGTAAATCAGTCAATGGCTATGTTCGTTCTGCACTGGTAAAAAAAAGAATCCTTTCAGCTTCACAATGACTCAAGAACTAGATGTCAACCTATATCTGAGGTTAACCGCTATTTGTATATTTGCTTCTGTGATAATTTTACAAAAACTTTAGTATTCACTGAATTATCCAAATGTTTTTTTTTCTCCATTTCAGTTTGAAGAAAAAGTTGTGGATATCTGTCTTCAGGTATTGGACCAAAGTAACAAATGTAAGAAAAATCCATCAAAAGACTATGAACGCAGAAATGATCCTGTTTATATTAGCAGAGTTGTGACAGCCATGGTGAGCACTGAAATATCATAGATAATGTTAGAAAGCACAAATGTATTGATACATTGTGATGGCTCCAGAACGTTATTCTTCGGTTAAGTCATGTGTTCTTTCATTTCCTGACTCTCCAACTCTCTCATCCAGATTACAGCCATCATATTGAGAGTGGAACGTTGTGATCTAAATCACCTTTTAAAATAACAGCTTTGAGAGCTCACTGGACATCATTCATTTTTTCTTTTAAAGCACACCAGTACCAAGTTGAGGTGTCACCCATAACTAGGTCTGCCGTATTCTGGCATCCGATTCAAATATTGTTGATTCTATTTCTTTCTTATCTCTGCTCCTTCCTCTCTTCTTTTTTTTAAACATTTTAAATTTAGACATACAGCGTGGTAACAGGCCCTTTCGGCCCAATTACACCAAATTGGCCTACAACCCCAGGGGGATATTTTTAAACGTTGGGAGAAAACAGGAGCCCCCAGAGGAAACCCATGCAGACACGGGGAGAATGTACAGACTGCATTGGATTTGAGCCTCCTTCACTGGCATTGTAACAGCGTTGCTGCCTTATATAAAAATCATTCTCTCTACATGTATCTCTTACTCTTTTTCTCTCTCTTCCTTCTGCTCTTTTTCTTTCTTTTGCTTTTTAAAAAAATTCTCATTGCCTTTCTTTTTTTTAATTTCTACATTCTTGTTTTTCCTTTACCTTATCAATTCCCATTCCCACCCCATGTAGCTCCAATGCAAGTAGATAAATTGGAAAACCAAACTAAAAAACCTGACAGACTGTAATGGTGAAAATGGGAACATTCTAGATCTTGCTATTACTGAGTGGTTCTTTTCTTGTGTTCACATCACAAACTTTAGTATTAAGGAGGACAAGATTGGATGGATTAGGAGTATTCTTTGTTCAAAGGTAATAATCTTTTAGCACTAAAATGACAGCACAACTTATTTCTTTTCAAAAAACTGTAATGCAAAATAGTACATGATCTCCTCAAGGAACATGTCAAAGATGAATCTATATCATATTCTCTTCCATAGAATGCTACACCATAAAAACAGACTATTTGGCCCTTCTAGTCGGTGCTGACCATTATTCCACTAGTCCCATTGACCTGCTCCCTTTCCATAACCCACCAGACTTCTCCCATCCATGTATATATTCAATTTATTCTGAAAACTTAAGATCAAACCTGCATTCCCCACATCAGATGGCAGCTTATTCCACACTCCCATCACTCTGAGTGAAGAACTTACCCTTAATGTTCCCCCTAAACCTTTTCCCTTTCAGCTTAAACCTATGACCTTCATATTTATTTTGCCAAATCTAAGTGGAAAAAGCCTACTCACATCCATTCTCTCTATAACACATAATCTTGTAAATCTCTATCAAATCTCCCCTTATTCTTCTTTGCTCCAAGGAATAAAGTCCTAACCTTTTTAATCTTTCCCTTTAACACAAATGCTGAAGTCCTGGCAACATCCTCGTAAATCTTCTTTGCTCTCTTTCAATCTTACTGATATCCTTAATGTTATTGTTATTGCTCAATTAATTATTGAATATCTTTCTGTATTTGACTGCTCAACTACAAGCACATTTCAGGTGGCAATACTGTGTGAGTGCTTCAAACGTGCAAATGCACTTGTGAAACGAAACACCATGTTGCGATGAAATTTCACCAGATTGATTTTAGAGATGGAATGTTTGATCCATGAATGGAGATTAAGCAAATTTGGGCTGCCCTCTTTAGTTTAGAACAATGACAGATGATTTCATTAATTCATGCAAAATCCTCCCAGGAATTAGTAGGACAGGTGAAGATGTTGCCTCCACTGGCTGTTAGGCACAAAATTATACCAAAATGATCAACCATGGTCTTGCTGATTAGCAGAGCCGTGGCCTACCTCTCCTTCTTTTTACTTCTTATGTTCTTGCTTTCTAGCAGATAACAGAACTCCCAAATGGCTCTGAATGAATTATTTGAAAGAGGAGTATTTGGTTTTCATTGCTAATCTTTCTGCCATGAACTCAATTTTTCTCATGATCACATCTTCATTCTCATTTCTTTGTTCATTTTTTATGATTTTATTTTTGTCATGTTTCTGATGTGAGAAAGCTTGCTATTTCTTCGATCAAGGCTTGGCTTTATTACATCAACCTGCCTTATATTTGCTACATTTGTTACAGTTGCCTCTGTGGTCTTTAAAATAATGATGTCCTCACAAATTATGGCCAAAAGCCTCATATCTTTTAATGAGCAGGAGATGTTCTACGTGTTCAGAGCCTGGTGTTTTTACAATAAATGTTTAATAACAAGCTGAAAAGCAATAAAAATGATCACATCACCAAAACCTTGGAGCTGACTGTTGACTTCAAGACAGGAAAACCAGAGGTGCATGATCCAGTGATCATTGGGGGATAGAAGTGGAGAGGGTGAGCTAAGTTATCGGGACCATCATAGAAAATCTTTCTTGGACCAAACACACTAATAGCATTGTGAAGGAAGCATGTCAGCACCTTTACGTCCTCAGGAGTCTGCTATGACATTGAAAGTGTGCTGACTGGATGCATCACGATCTGCTAGGGGGACATCGATGCTCCTGAGCGCAAAGCCCTGCAAAAGGTAGTGGACGTCACAGAGCCTTGCCCACCATCGAGAACATCTACAGGGAACGCTGCCTTCGGAGAGCAGCAGAAATCATCAAGGATCCACACCACCCAGCACGTGCTCTGTTCTTGCTGCTACCATCAGGAAAGAGGTACAGGCACCACAAGACTCTCACCACCAGGTTCAGGAACAGCTGCTCCCCCTCCACCATCAGGCTCCTCAATGATAAACTCAATAGGGACTCATTTAAGGACTTATTTTTTCACTTCTTGATTATTTTTCTCTCTGTATTGCACAGTCAGTTTGTACACATTTCTTTATTTGTGTACATTATGTACAGTTTTTTGAACTACCAATAAGTGGTAGTTCTGCCTCACCCCGGGAAAAGAATCTTAGGTTTGTAGGAGATGTCAATAAATTTGAATCTGAAAAATCTGACACACATTCAAAACGACAGATCCACTATCGATCCTTTTTTTCAGGTGAATTGTGCTGATGACAAAGGGATACTTGCTGGCAGATGGAATGAACCATATGATGGAGGTGTTTTACCTTGGGCATGGAATGGAAGTGTCCCAATCCTTCATCGGTGGCATAAAGGAGGCTGTCAGCCAGTTCGCTATGGGCAGTGTTGGGTGTTTGCAGCAGTAGCCTGCACAGGTATGGATTTTGGTCTTGCTTCTCCCCAAGTAGAATGTGTCTGGTAAGAAGCATGGCAATAATCACACAAGCTCCTATTAATGAGAGAGAAAAAAAAAACTAAAGAAATTAACAAGAAAAAAATGAGTCAATTACAAACAGAGTTAGTGGAATTTTTAATGTGCAATATAGAAATGGCGGAGGAATTTTGGGCCAGTAAAGTAACTCATTGTCGTCGTGTCACTTCACAACTCCAGTGAGATGCATGCTGTCCGTGTATGGAGCTTGTACATTCTCTCTGTCAATATTTGGGATTCTCTGGAGTGCTCCAGTTTCATCTCACATCACAAAGATATGTGGGTTCGTGGATTAATTGACCACTGCATATTGTCCATATAGATGGGAGTGACTGAAGAGAAAAGATGGGAATGCGGAGTTAATCATATGGGATTGGTAGAAATGGGTGGTTGCTGGTTGGTATGGTTTTGGTGAGCTGAAGGACCTATTTCCATACAGTGTAACTGTGAATTAAACAAAACCTTGTGTCTGTCTTTGTGGAGGTTCCAAATCAGGGTTGGCATTATTGAATTAATGCATATTGACTGATGTCAAAGATTTCTGTAAGATATCTTGGGAATTCTCCTGAACTTGTGACAAAGAATTATCTCACAACCAACAGGAGATAGCTTAGCTTCCAAGAACAGACAATATCAGGCGTATACTAGTTCCGGGTACTTCAATGATGCTAAATGATCTGTAATGTACACCAGGATAATACTATTGGAGTGAAAGTCAAAATAATCAAATATTATGGTGTGGTGGTTGATCTTTCTATATTGTTATTCAATGATATTATGTTGAAGTAATCATTCTCAAATTTGATCTCTTTAGTTTTGAGATGTTTAGGAATTCCAGCACGTGTGGTCACGAACTTTAACTCTGCTCATGACACAAACAGCAACTTAATAATTGATCAAGTAATTGGTGAATGTGGGATAGAATCTGGTGACAGCGTATGGTGAGTCATACCAGTAGAAATTATAATTTGAAATAGGAGTAATTGCAACTGTTAAAAGTTTAAAGTGAAAACAATATCCAAAACTATTGGAATTGATGTGAAAAACAGACTGCTGGAGGAATTCAGCAGGTCAAACAACATCTGTGGAGGTAAAGTGACAATTGATGTTTCAAGTTGAGGTCCTGAATCTGGATTAGGTTTCCTTGCCTCCACAGATGCTGCTTAACCTACTCCAGATTTTAACTCCATCTGCAATCTCTTGTGTATCCATTGAAAGAGATATCAGTAGGTTTCAAACTTAAATGAAAATGTTGGCTTCGACCTGTCATTCAGAAATAAAGTTCCTGTGTTTTGAAAGTTACTAAGACTAGACTCCAGGCACAAAGTTTGTAATAATGGTGAACCATTTTCCTCATTGATGATGATGCAAGGAGCTTTTGGTCTGTTTTGTCATTGACACCTTCTGGTATATAGGAGTTCTCACACCATTCTAACCTTAGCTAACCTTCTCTTCGGCCATTTGCAGGATGTTTGTGTTTACCGTCAGACTGAAAAAATATCCATTTCTCTCTGTACAATTGTGCATTTTTGACATTAATGCCCATGGAGGCTCCCAATATTTCAAGTATTTAGTGAGTTCTCTCTGCTGCAGTAATTTTGATGAAGAATTTAACTTGAATTGATGGTGTTGAACACACTTTAACACGACAGCCATTGTGATAGTATATTTTGAGTGAATGCCTTCATGCTAATCGATATATGAGGTAGCCCGGATGGATGTGGGTCTTAGATGATGATTTTCTTTGTCATTAACTAGCATCTAGTCCATTGCCTTCTATAACTTGGCAATTCAGTTCCTCATACATATGCTCTTTAAATGCATTCTCTGCCTTCCTCAGGCAGTGGGTTCCAGATTCCAACCACCCTCTGGGTGATAATATTCTTCCTCAGGAGAAAATCAGTGAATGGATGGAGTTAATGCAGTGCGGGATGTCCAAGCAGGTAGATAAGTATTTTACTTATCAACCAGAGGATCTGTCCTGCCACTGTGCTTTTAAACCTCTTATCACAAGTGTGACTCCTCACATGCCACTTTAAATATTCCCTATGCCATAGGTGCTCTGTGATTAGTAAGGGATTGCTTAAGGTGGTATGCGGGTGGAAAGAAAAAGTTTGAAACCCACTATTTGAATTGTACCTAATTGACTCGCTATGAGCACAGTTTCTTAACTCCAAAGGAAATGGGCCAATGACAAATTTTCTCAAGCAAAATATTTCAGTAACAATTGGGTTAAGATCAGTGATTCTCAACCTTCCTTTCCCACTCACACACCACCTTAAGCAATCCCTTACTAATCACAGAGCATTTATGGCATAGGGATTACTTAAAGTGGGATGTGAGTGGAAAGAAAAAGGTTGAGAACCACTGATCTGGATGAATTGGGTCAGCAAGTTTGCTGATGACACAAAGATTGGAGGCGTGTGGACAGTGAGAAAGACTTACAGAGGGATCTGGACCAACTGGAAAAATGGGCTGGAAAATGGCAGATGGAATTTAATGCAAACAAGTGTGAGGTGTTGCATTTTGGAAGGACAAACAAAACTAGGACATACAGGTACATAATTCTTTATCCAGACATCTAAGACCCAGAAAGCTCCAAAATCCAGCAAATGGCGAGAGAGACGGCAGCGCGAGTCGGGCGGGCAAGAGGCCAGCAGCGTGAGTCGGGTGGGTGGGAGACTGGCAGTGTGAGTTGTGAGGGCAAGGGGGAGAGACCAGCAGCATGAGTTGGGCGGGTGAGAGGGGGGAGACCGGCAGTGCAAATCAGGTGGGTGAGGGTGGGAGACAGGCAGCGTGAGTTGTGAGGGCAAGGGGGAGAGACCAGCAGCATGAGTTGGGCGGGTGAGAGGGGGGAGACCGGCAGTGCAAATCAGGTGGGTGAGGGTGGGGGACAGGCAGCGCGAGTCGGATGGACAAGGGGGGGAGACCGGCAGCATGAGTCAGGCAGACGAGGGGGAGTCCAGCAGTGCGAGTCAGGCGAGCAAGGGTGGGGGGAGACCAACAGCGCGAGTCGGGCGGGCAGGAGACTGGCAGCGTGAGTCGGGCGGGCGAGAGTGGGGGACACTGGCAGTGTGAGTTTGGCGGGTGAGGGGGGGACAGGCAGCGCGACTGGAAGGGGGTGGAGGTAGATACGCAACACAATTTGGGTGGGTTTAAATCTGGCTTTCCAAAATTCAGGACACACTGTCCCCCAAGTGTTATTGATAAAGGATTGTGTACCTGTACATAGTAAATAGTAGGGCACAGAGGAGTGCAGAGGAGCAAAGGGATCTGGGAATACAGATACATAATTCCCTGAAAGTGGTGTCATAGGTAGATAGGGTTGTGAAGAATGCTTTTGGGGGGAGGAGTCACGTGATGGAGTAGTGGCCGGACGGTGAACTCCAGCCCTCTCCAGAAAAGTCGGGAAAAACAAGAGAAAATACAAAGGCACAGAAATACAAGTTAAAGAAAAGTGAGTATAAAGGTGGAAAGAAGATGGAGACAAAAGGAGAAAAATCAAAATCAACGGAAAGAAGAGAGGAAGAGAAGACAACAGAGGAAAAAGGTGAAGGCCTTACCTGTCCGAAGAGGCCCGCTGTGGAGAGAGGACCCCACTACCTCAGGTCGGTAGAAAAAGAACTACAACAATGGCTCACAGAGCCGAGTAAAAGTGTGCAACCGCGCATGAAAAAAAACACACCGACGGGAGGGGGGACCAGCTGGGGAGTCGATCTCCACAGCCGGCAACGACAGCTGCAGAACACCTGCAGCAAGAAGAGACCACAGAAGACAATGGAAACAAGAAAGAAGAGGAGGAAAGGGCATCAAAGAAACAACAGATGGCCAACCCAGAGGAAGAAGAAGAGGAAGAATACAGTGAAATAGATAAAGGGAAAGGCAAGGTAAAGGATATACTTGCTCTTGTTAGAGGATACATGGAGTCATTTAAAGAATGGCAAACACAGGAATTCAATGATTTAAGAAGAAGAATAAACAACACAGAAAAGAAAATAAATAAAATGGATATGACCTTAACAGAAATGGGGAAAAAAATGGACAAGATGGAAGAACGGGCAATAGCAGCAGAAATGGAGGTAGAAGACTTAAAAAAGAAATTGGAGGAATCTAATAAAAAAACTAAAGAGACACAAGAATTACTAGCCCAAAAAATAGATATAATGGAAAATTATAACAGAAGAAATAACATAAAGATAGTGGGCCTTAAGGAAGATGAAGAAGGCAAGAATATGAGGGAGTTTATAAAAGAATGGATCCCTAAGGCCCTAGGATGTCCAGAACTACAGCAAGAAATGGAAATAGAAAGGGCACATAGAGCATTGGCCCCTAAACCACAACCACAACAAAAACCAAGATCTATTGTAGTAAAATTCCTAAGATATACTACAAGAGAAAAGGTACTGGAGAAGACAATGGAAAAAGTAAGAGAGGGCAACAAACCACTGGAGTATAAAGGGCAAAAAATCTTCATTTATCCAGATATAAGCTTTGAACTCCTAAAGAAGAGAAAAGAGTTCAATACAGCAAAAGCGATTTTATGGAAGAAAGGATATAAATTTACACTGAAGCATCCTGCGGTATTGAAAATATTTATTCCAGGACAACAAAACAGACTGTTCTCGGATCCAGAAGAAGCACGAAAATTTGCAGAACAATTACAAAAATAGACTGAGGGATGAAGACGGGTAATGAGAGCAAAAATGATCACGATTGATATGTATGTGGGTAAAGACAAAAATAGACTGAGGGATGAAGACGGGTAATGAGGGTAAAAATGACCACGATTGATATGTATGCGGGTAAAGAGGTATAAGAGTGAATAGAGACAATGGGCAGACGTGAAAGTATCTGTAATTAGAGGAAAACATAGATAGTATAGACAAGAATTAATAAGGGAAGGTAATGGAATAGAGAGAATAAGGAGGGAATTAAAAGAGTGACCTTTGTGACATATAAAAAGTGAAATCTTTTCTGGGGGGGGCTGGGTGGGGGAAAAGAGCGGTCACTGCAAAATCAGTTGACGCTTGCGAGTGGATTCGCAAATCCAAATGGAGAGGGGAGATGTGGTTGTCCGACAAGGGATAAAGGACAACTCAGGAGGGGAAGGGGAGATTGGGGATAAAGAAGATAGAAATAGGAGAATAAGGAAAATGTTGGATGTTGTAGGAATGTTGTCTTATAAAGAGTTGAAAATAAGAAAACAGAAATGGAAAAGGAGGAAAGGTAATGATGGAAAAACGGAAAGAGAAGATAAACAAAATATAAAATGGCTACGCTGAACTATATGACTCTAAATATTAATGGAATACATAACCAAATTAAAAGGAAGAAACTACTAAATTTACTGAAAAAGGAAAAAATAGATATAGCATTTGTCCAAGAAACACACTTAACTGAATTGGAGCACAAGAAATTAAAGAGAGATTGGGTACGACATGTAACAGCAGCATCGTATAATTCAAAAGCAAGAGGAGTGGCTATATTAATTAGCAAAAATGTGCCATTTAAAATAGAAGAGGAAATAATAGATCCAGCAGGGAGATATGTTATGATAAAATGTCAGATATATTCGGAGCTTTGGAATCTACTTAATATATATTCACCTAACGAAGAAGATCAAAAGTTTATGCAAGATATCTTTTTGAAGGTAGCTAATACGCAAGGGAACATACTAATAGGAGGGGATTTCAATCTGAATTTGGATCCAAATATGGATAAAACGGGGAAAAAAATTAACAGGAAGAACAAAGTAACCAAATTTATAATTAAATCAATGCAAGAAATGAAACTTGTGGACATATGGAGGAAACAAAACCCAAAAGAAAAGGAATACTCATACTACTCGACTAGACATAAAACATACTCAAGGATAGACCTATTCCTGTTATCAGCCCACATTCAAGGGAGAGTTAGGAAAACGGAATATAAAGCTAGACTATTATCGGACCACTCACCCCTGTTATTGGCAATAGAGCGAGAGGACATCCCTCCAAGAATGTATAGATGGAGATTAAACCCCATGCTACTTAAAAGACAGGATTTTAGAGAATTTATTGAAAAACAATTAAAAATGTACTTTGAAGTAAATACGGAATCAGTGGAAGATAAGTTTATACTATGGGACGCAATGAAAGCATTCATTAGAGGGCAAATAATAAGTTATGCAACCAAGATGAAGAAGGACTATAATCAGGAAACAGAGCAGTTGGAAAGGGAAATAATAAACATAGAAAAAAAATTAGCAATAAAGGAAGATACAACCAAAAGAAGAGAATTGGCGGATAAAAAAATAAAATATGAAACATTACAAACATATAAGGTGGAGAAGAATATAATGAAGACAAAACAGAAATATTATGAACTAGGTGAAAAAACACACAAAATCTTAGCATGGCAGCTTAAGACAGAGCAAACTAAGAAAATGGTATTGGCAACAAGGAAAAAAGACAAACAAATTACATATAATCCAAAAGAAATTAAGGAAAACTTCAGAGAATTCTATGAACAATTATACCGAACCGAAAACGAAGGGAAAGAAGGGAAAATAGATGAATTTTTGACTAAAATTGAACTACCAAAACTACAAATAGAGGAACAAAATAAATTAACAGAACCATTTGGAACAGTAGAAATACAAGAGATAATAAAAAAATTACCAAATAATAAGACACCAGGAGAGGATGGACTCCCAATAGAATTCTACAAAACATTTAAAGATCTAATAATACCGCCCCTCCTGGATGTAATCAACCAGATTGATGAGACACAAAACTTACCAGATTCATGTAAAACAGCAATAATTACAGTGATACTAAAACAAGGGAAAGATCCACTCTCACCAGCGTCATATAGACCAATATCTCTGCTAAACACAGATTATAAGATAATAGCTAAACTATTAGCAAACAGATTAGCAGAACAGGTACCGAAAATGGTAAATTTAGACCAAACTGGATTTATCAAAAAAAGACGCACAACAGACAATATTTGTAAATTTATTAACTTAATTCATGCAGTAGAAGGAAATAAAGCACCGGCAGTAGCAGTTGCTTTAGACGCAGAGAAGGCCTTCGACAGAGTAGAATGGAATTACTTGTTCAAAGTATTGCAAAAATTCAGTTTACCGGAGAAGTATATTAATTGGATTAAAGCATTATATGAGGGACCGTTAGCGAAAGTGACAGTAAATGGACATGTATCAAAGCAATTTAACTTAAGCAGGTCAACGCGGCAGGGATGCCCACTATCACCATTATTGTTTGCGCTAGCTATAGAACCACTAGCAGAATCGATAAGAATAGATAATAATATAAAAGGAATAAAAATAAAAGACAGGGAATATAAAATCAGTCTATTTGCGGATGATGTGATAGTGTACTTAACAGAACCAGAACTATCAATAAAAGAACTATATAAGAAATTGAAGGAATATGGAGAAGTGTCGGGATACAAGATAAACGTAAATAAAAGTGAAGCAATGCCTATGAATAACGCGGATTTCTCAAAATTTAAGGAGGAATCCCCATTCAGATGGCAAATGCAGGCACTAAGATACCTAGGTGTGCAAATAAACAAAAATCTAGGCCAATTATATAAACTCAATTACAATCCACTAATGAAAAAATTACAGGACGATTTAGAGCATTGGAAAGAGCTACCACTAACACTGATAGGAAGGATAAACTGTATTAAAATGAACATTTTTCCAAGGATACTATACTTATTTCAGGCATTGCCAATACAACTGACAGAAAAATTCTTCAAAGAGTTAAAGAAAATAATAAGGAGATTTTTATGGAGAGGGGGGAAACCGAGGATAGCACTAGATAAATTAACAGAATGGTATAAACAAGGAGGCTTACAATTGCCAAACTTCAAAAATTATTATAGAGCCGCACAATTAAGGTACCTATCAGATTTTTATCAAACAAGGGAAAAACCAGACTGGACGAGACTAGAATTAGATAAAATAGGGGAAAAGATACCTGAACACATATTATATAAATGGGACGAAAAATTGGTACAACATAGAACTTCTCCAGTATTACACCATCTCCTCAATATATGGAAGAAGATTCATGTAGAAAGAAATAAAATAAATTATCAAATACCAAAACTAATATTGACGCAAAATAAGCTACTCCCTTTTACAATAGACAACCTTTCCTTTAGAAAATGGGAAAAAAAAAGGGATTAAAAGAATAGAAAATTGTTTTTCAGGAAGTAGATTCTTATCCTTGGAACAAATGAGAGATAAGTACAATATAACTGGAGATACAGCGCTGGCATATTACCAACTGAGATCCTACTTGAAAGATAAATTAGGAAGCAATTTGAGTTTACCAGAGGGAAGTAACCTTGAATATGTGATTACAGATACAATGTTAATCAAAAGATTTATAACAAATATGTATATCAAACTGCAAGAAAAGGAGAATGAGGAAACAAATGGTAAAACTAAACAAAAATGGGAACAAGATTTAAATATAAAGATAAAAAAGGAAACATGGGAGAAATTATGTTCTGGAACGATGAGAAATACAATAAATACGAGGCTGCGTATGATACAATATAATTGGTTACACAGACTATACATTACACCGCAAAAGTTAAATAAATGGGACCCAACAGTATCTGATAGATGTTTTCGATGTAAAAAAGAAAGGGGAACAACAATTCATGCAATCTGGACATGTGAGAGAGTAGAAAAATTTTGGGAAGATCTCAATCAGATATTAAATAAAATAACAGAAAACAATATACCAAAGAATCCAGAGATCTTTCTCCTAAGTAACATAAAAAATAAAGAATTTGGAATTGACTTGGAAGATGCACAAAAAAGATTTGTCAAGATAGCCCTAGCCGTAGCAAAAAAATGTATTATGTCAACCTGGAAATTGGAAGATAATTTGAAAATACAACAATGGTATATAGAAATGAATAAATGTATTCCATTAGAAAAAATAACATATAGTTTAAGAAATAATATTGAAATATTCGAACAAGTATGGGAGCCTTACATTAAATACAATAGCGAAAACCTACCGGGAGCAAACATTACCTAAGTTGATGGAAGGAGAAGAAAAGAAAAGAATGGACTCAGTAGAATTTCTGGTGTATTTTTGTTGAATGACAACATTGTCTGACTGAATTAATGCAACCTAGATTGTATACCTAAAATGGATGAGAGGGGGGGGTGGCTTGGGAGGAGGGAGGGGGGGGGAGAAAAAGTCACTGTAAATGTGTGGAAAAGAAAAAGTGTATATCATGGCTATTGTGATTTATGGTGTGAAAAATAAAAAAAAAAAAAGAATGCTTTTGGCATATTGGCCATCATAAATCAAAATATTGAGTATAGGAGTTGGGATGTTATGTGGAGGGTGTATAAGACTTGGTGAGGCCAAATTTGGAGTATTGTATGCAGTTCTGGTCACCTAACAAGAAGAAGGATATCAGTAAGATTGAAAGAGTGCAGAGAAAATTTATTAGGATGTTGCCAGGTCTTCAGGAGTTGAGTTATAGGGAAAGATTAAACAGGTTGGGGACTTTATTTGTTGGAGCTTAGGAGAATGAGGGGAGATTTGATAGAGGTTTACAAAATTGAGGAGTATAGACAGAGTAAATGTGAGTAGGCTCTTTCCACTTAGATTAGGAGAGAGAAATATGAGAGGCTTGTGGATGAAAGGGGAAAGGTTTAGGGGGACTTCTTCACTCAGAGAGTGGTGGGAGTGTGGAACAAGCTGCCATCTGACGTGGTAAATGTGGGCTCACCCTTAAGTTTCAAGAATAAATTGGATAGATACATGGAAGGGAGAGGACTGGAGGGTTATGGAATAGGTGCAGGTCAATGAGACTAGCAGAATGATGTTTCGGTGGCCTGTTTTTCTGTATTGTAGTTTTCTATGGTTCTAACTGTGAATATTTATTATCTATCTACTATTTGTATTTAGTGTTTTTTTAAAATTCAATTAATTATTCCATTGTGGTTGTTTTTCGGTTATTTTTGTAGGTTTTGTTTTACAAAATACCTGTTTGACTGCAGCAAGTGACAATCTTAGAGCATCTATACATTGTATGATGTGTATGACAATATTTTTCTTCCTGCATTGTAGGAACTTCCATGTCTGGATTGAGGGTTGGATGGAACGAAATGACCTGAAGTTCGGCTATAATGGATGGCAGGTACTGGATCCAACACCACAGGAGAAAAGTGAAGGTAAAGTCTGAAATAAAATGAGAGCATTGGTTATAAATATAAAAGTTAGTCAACAGTGAAAGATCTAAGGATAGTATGATTAACATTATAAATGTAAGATATAGATTGGTACAATATAATTTTTTACATCAATTGTATTTAACTCCTCAAAAATTAAAGAAATTTGAATTAATTTCTTCAGATTTATGTTTTAGATGCAGACAAGAAAAATATTTTTTTCATTTGACTTGGACTTTTTCTAAGGTCAAGAATTTTTGGTTACAAGTTAAATTGTTTTTGGAGCAAGTATCAAAAGTAAGTCTACTGCTTGATCCAATGTTGTTTTTATTAGGGGACATTAAGTCAATTGCTTTAAGACTGAGATTGACTATGTATCATATTGAATTTTCACATTTGGCTCTGGCTGTTTCTAGAAAATGTTTGGCTATTACTTGGAAATCTGATTTAGTCTTAGGAATGCAAAGATGGGATGCTGAAATGAAATCCTGTACTCCTCTAGAAAAGATAACGTATAATTTGAGGGATTAAATATCATTTTTTTGTAAAAGTATGGAGCCCATATTTAAAAATTCTTGGTTTTAAAATTTAATCTCCTGGACTGCTCCGGTGGATGTCTTGGTTTCTGCAGCTAATTATTTGTTGGTTTTGGTGAGGATCTCCTTCTTTCTTTCTTTCTTTGTAGGTGGGTAGGGGAGGAGGGAGGGTGTTAGCTGGGAAGATGTGGGGGGGGATCTTATTCAATTATATAATGTTTGTATCAATATGTTATAATGAAAGTTGTGATTTAAAATTATAAATGTGAAAGGTCAATGCATAATTTAATTGCGAGGTCTAAACAATGCACCCAGCAGATTTTATCTTCGCATGCATTTCAAAACTGCTCCACTCCTTGATCCCTCCTCTCAAATAATTCCAAGATCACTAAGACTTTTTTTTAAATTATGTTGCCTTTTCTCCATTCTAACTGATCTCTCTCTCGCTCTCTGAAACTCTGCTTTCTGGCCTGCATTTTATTTGCTGCACTTAATGTATGGATTGATTTCCTGAATAGCAACAAAATGAACCTTTTCACTGAACCTCAATACCCAAGACCATACACTTGAAGTTAATATATATATTAAAACACAAAAAGCTGGAGAAACTCAGCCGGTTAAACAGCTTGACCTGCTGAGGGTCTCCATCTTTTTGTGTTTTTCTTCAGCCATGGAGTTTACAGATTTTTGTGAATTACTTCTCAGCAACAATAATAGTTTTCGTTGTATTTCACACCTATTTACATTATGTTGCTTTAATTACTGCTTTATTAATTGTAATTTTGGCTTGGATTATGTCATATTACCTTCTCAAAGAGATATAGCTATTGAGATAGTATAATCAATTTCAAAACCTAATTTATTCACAGAACTTTTTCTGCTTCCGACAGTCCACACGCATGATTATTTCAGCACAGTTGCCTGGTAGTAAAAGTGAAACACCACAATAGATAAAATTTCACAGCGCAGTGTCATTTTTGAACACCGTGATGAGGCAGTTAAGGATTCTGGAAGAGATTTGTCTTTTATTTTCTCCATCATTCCCTTTGCTTTACCAGGAATTTATTGCTGTGGACCTGCTCCACTCCATGCAATCAAAGGCGGGGCATTGGACATGAGGTACGATGTTCCCTTTGTTTTTGCGGAGGTCAATGCAGATGTGGTAACTTGGATATGCTACAAGGATGGCAAAAAAGTAAAAAAATGTGTCGAAACTCAACATGTGGGTAAATTAATCAGCACCAAGAGTTGTGGCAGGAATGATCGTGAAGATATCACCAACAAATACAAGTTCCCTGAAGGTATGTCAAATAAACATTTGTTGGAAAATAAACCTTAACATTTCTTATTGCTCTATTATATACAATACTTAATTGCCATCATGTTTTACAGCAAGGCTAGAAAAATTGTCTAATTTTATGATGAACTACACAGCAATTTGATAGTTAAAATGTTGTTTTTAATTAGCCATATGGATTAGGAAGTCATAATTTCAAAATGAACATCTGAAAAATTAAGACTTTAATTATTATCTTTTTTTATATTATTTAACCAATATATTTAGGCTCTCAGAAAGAAAGAGAAGTGTATAATGAAGCTAAATTCAGAAATAACTTGGAACCTATACAAGAAGATAAACTAATTGTGAAAATAAAAGCTGATGAATCAATAAACTACGGCTCCGATATTCATGCTCTTGCTCAACTCACCAACAACAGTTCGGAGACCATGAATTGCAGACTTATCATTAATGCTCAGATCCTAAAATACACTGGACAACCTGTGGATCCAACAGTGCCAATGAGCATGAATGAAGTTGTAATAAAAGGTCATGAAGGTAATGAAAGTATTACTGATCATGCCTCATGTCTGTATTCCTTCGCCATGTTAAAAGATCATCTGTTTAAGATTGATTGTCTGTGCCTTGATACCAGAAAACTACCTGAAAATATCTGACTTACTAAATTTATATAATTTATTAATTCATTGCAATAATTTTTAAGGGCAATATGGAATGTTATTTTAATTCCACACACCATTCCAACACCGACATGCCTATCCATGGTTTCATGCATTGCCGAACCAAGGCTACTCACAAACTGGAGGAACAACACCTCTGGGCACCCTCTAACCAGACAGCATTAACGTCGACTTCTGTTTTCATTAAACCCTTTCTTTCAAGTCCCTCTCTTTCCCTATCCCTCTGTTTCCTCCAGCTCCCCACCTCCTTCCCTTCCCATTCAGAGTGACACCCTCCCTCTATCACTTCTCAGTTTTTTTCTCTTCTATCCTCCCACCCTTATTCAACGATTTTCCTTCTGCTGCTTACTCCCTCCTCTCCTCTTCCCCCCGACTCGTCCAGTCCCCCCCCAAGCTTTTTATTGAGGTGCCTGTCTGCCTTTTACTCACAGTTGATGAAGTGCTCAGGCCCAAAACTGGTTCTCCATTCCCATAGTTTCTGCATGACCTGCTGTACTTCTCTAGCACTTTTGTGTATCACACAACATTAAATATCCCAGATCTTTCCTTCAATGTCGTGCTTGTAGCAATTTTAATGTATTTGTGTGCAAATTTGTCACACTTTCCTACTAAGTTCAAATCTTAAATCTTGCATTCACTTTCTTTTATTTCTCCTGTTTTTCATACATTTACTCCAACTCTCCGCCCTCCATGTTCATCCCCCATGTTTCTGTGAAGCAGATCACACAGTACTCCCTGATGTATCCGATGTTGTACTCTGACTTGGAGTTCATCAAGTTTGTTCTCCAAGCATTGTACATTAGCCAGGAGGATGGTAAGGAGCGGAAGCCCCAGAGCCCTGCGTCTTAGCTTAATCTATAGCCTCCCTCCTCACTCTGCATTCACGTGGTCATTTTTAAATGGCCCGTGGGTCCATGGCAGTGTTTAAATGGTCTTTGCGATGTCCCTTTCAATCTCTCGCAATATTTAAATTAGCTGAGCGTATGCTGTTTGCAACTCCCGCGATGTTTAAATGGCCCATTTGCTGGCTGTTAGAAACTCCCATGGTGTTTAACTTGCCTGAGCGTCAGCTGTTTAAAGGTCTCGAGGTCTGATGGAGACTGCCATTTGTGCCAAATTTTGACCAGAGAAGCCAACACACTTGACCACGGCTATGCCACAATGAAGAATGCCTACCAGACCATACCATGACTGCACATCGGTAAGTCTGATCTCTTGGACTTCTACTCCCAGCGTACAAGCAAAGACTGAGAACCACAGCACCAGTAGTGAAGATGGCAAAAATATTGTCGAAAGAGGCAGAGGAGTGTCTGCAAGACTGCTTTGAATCAGTGGACTGAACCATATTCAAGAACTCATCCTTAGACTGAATGAATACTCACTGTGTCACTGACTTTATCAAGACCTGCATGGACGAGTGTGTGCCCATGCACACATACCGACTGTTCACCAAGCAGAAGCCTTGGATGAATCAAAGGATTTGCCACCTTCTGAGGGTGAGATCATGGGCATTTAAGTCTGGGGATCCAGATCTCTACAAGAAGTCCAGGTTCGACCTGCGAAAGGCTATCTCTGAAGCTAAGTGGCAATTCTAGAGGAGGCTAGAGACAGAGATAGATACACACTAGCCATGGTAGGGAGTGCAGGCCAATACAGCCTACAAAGTGAGGTCAAACATCCTAGATAGCAGTGATGTTTCCTTACTTGATGAGCTGAAAACCTATTCCCACTTTGAGAAGGCAAATTCAACGGTGCCTACTAGCAACCCTGCAAAGGCTGAGAACCCTGTCATATTTGTCTCTGAGGCCGACAACAGAACATAATTCAAAAGGGTGAATCCTCACAAGGTGTCAGGCCCTGACAGCATACCCTGGCATAATACTGAAAATCAGTGCCAAACAACTAGCCAGAGTGTTCAAGGACATTTTCAGCCTTTCATTTCTGCAGTCAGAGGTTCCCAACTGCTTCAAAAGGGCATCAATCATCCCGGTACCCAAGAAGAGTAGGGTGAGCTGCCTCAATGACTATCACCCAGGAGCAATAACATCTACTGGGATGCATTGCTTTGAGAGGCTGTTCATGGCCAGAATTAACACGTACCTAAGGGGTGGACCCACTGCAATTCACTTTCAGATTTTGGCTCACCTCAAACAGCAAATCATACATATGGCTGCTCTTCATAGACTACAGCTCAATCTTCAACACCATTATTCCCTCAGTGCTGGGCCTCTGCACCCCTCTCTGCAACTGGATCCTTGACTTCCTATTCGGAAGACCACAGCCAGTACAAATTGGAAACAACATCTCCTCCTTACTGTCAATCAACACAGGCACACCTCAAGGATGTGTGCTTAGCCTACTTCTCTTCTTTCTTATACACCCATGACTGTGTGGCCAGGCACATTTCCAATGTTATCTACAAATTTGCCAATGACACCATAGTTGTCGTTAGAATCACAAATGGCAATGATGAAGTGTACAGGAGGAAGATAGATCAGCTCGTTGAGTGGTGTCATGGCAACAGCCTTGCAATCAACATTAGCAACAACAAGGAGATGATTGTGGACTTCAGGATGAAGTCAGGGAACATGACCCAGTCCTCATCGACGGCTCAGTAGTGGAGAGGGTCAATAACTTCAAATTCCTGGGTGTCAACATCTCCAAGGATCTGTCGTGGAGCCTCCATGTTGATGCAATCACGAAGAAAGCTCATCAGTGACTATACTTGATGAGGTGTTTGAGGAGATTCAGTATGTCACCGACGACTCTCAAAAACTCCTTCGTGTAAACCCTGGAGATCATTCTGGCTGGTTGCATCATTGTCTGGTATGAAGATGCCAATGCTCAGGACAAGAATAAACTCCAGAGGGTTGTTAACTCGGCTGGCAACATCACAAGCACCAGACTGCACTCCATCGGGAATATCTACAAGAGGTAGTGTCTTAAGAAAGCAGCCTCAATCCTCAAAGACACCACCACCCAGGCCATGCCCTCTTCACTCTGCTACCTTCGGAAAAAAAGATACAGGAGCCTGAAAACGAGCACTCAGTGGCACAAAGGCAGCTTCTTCCTCGCTGCCATCAGATTCCTGGACGATTAATGAACCAAAGACTCCGCCTTACCTTGACTTTTCGTGTACTCTTTTTATTAATTATTGTAAGGTGGTTTATACGAATGTTTGCACTGTGACGCTGCCACAAAACAACGAATTTCGTGACTTGTCCATATAATAAATTCTGATTCTAATACCTCACTTAATGCATGGATATGTTGAGAGCAATAAGACAATTTATAGAATCAGTGCTAAAATGGGTCATTATGTATATAGAGAGGTGCAGGTTACTGCTGTGTGAAAATCTGGAATGAAACCTCCAAGCTCCCCAGGCTGTCTGCTCAAATTTGGGTGCATGTCCCTACTTTCTCCATTGCTGCTTTGTACAGTGATGACAACCTGGTGTGAATCCATGGCTCAGTGGGGAGTGGCTGTCTGCGATGACTGGTGTTAGGTAGACCAGAGCTGCTTTGTGGTGACTGTTCATCGTGGCTTCACCCTATCTGTGACAATGAGCAGAAGCCTTGGATGGGGACTGGCAGCCCATGTCTCTGCGTTGACAGATCCATACCGTCTATTTCATCGCTTGCTATTGGATGAGATGAAGGCTGGTGTCTTCAGCACCCATTTGGCTGCACAAATCTTCCCACCCCAAATATTTCTCAATGTTAATATGCACCAAAGTGATGCTGGCCATTTACATTCATTAAAACATTGATTGTGTAAAATTCTTCCATTTTGCTTCCCAAGTTAAAAATTGCTGCACTGTTTTTGTTTTTAGAAATTCTGGGAATATTCCTTATTGACATTGACTTCTGTTGATAAAGCACTCAGAACTATTGTTTATAATATGAACAATTCACTTCTGAACCAGTTTCAGTAACCATATAACCATTTACGGAGCGGAAACAGGCCATGTTGGCCTTTCAAGTCCGCACCGGTTCACTGATTTACTGAATCCATTCCAGATTCCACTTCCACTTTTTGAGATCCACCTCCTTTAACTGCAAGCTCCTCCTCCTGGATGAATTCCAATAAGGTATCTTCCTGTGGGTCTGGACTCCCAACGCCGGCATCCCGACCTCTTCGGGACGCCGGCGTTCGTGCTCCCCCACAGCCCATACTTTATCCAGCAATTCTCGGACCCGGGATGCCCATAATGGTTTATTTGATAGACTTTAGCACAACTGGTCCTCATGTTGAAAAACAGTAACTACAGACTTCAAAGGTGATCAAAAGTTTAGAAGCCAGCCTACATCTGCACCAATGAAGCAATTAAATATACCCGAGTACTCACAACCACCTGTGAAGCCAAATGTTCTAAACAGTATGGTGCCCTGAAATGAGGGGACGATGTATAAAAAGTGCTGTAATTTCTACATGGTCAAACCAATGTGTGTACGAATAACCTTGAATAAAATCTGGAATGTGCACTTTAATTACATGTGAAATATTTGATTGCAAATTTACAACAATGGAACACAGCGCCAAAGAAAGGGAAAAAAACCGGTCTTTGCTCCAAACATTATTGAGAGGACTGTATAAGCTGTAAATTGTGCACTAAAATAAAATGGCATAGTTTAAACTTTTGGCAAAGTTCCATCAGCTTTTGAATTTGCACATCTGGATTTCTTCTTGCTTCTTGAAAAAGCATCAAATAAACCAGATTGACCTTTCTGGCCCTTTTACTGAGCCATTCACTTTATTATTGATTGTTTTCCCCATTTACTCATCTTAGCCTAATGGAATCTGACACTCTATCATGCCAAACTAGTGCTATATATTAACACTATCTTAGCTTTCTGCAAACCTCCAATTCAACGGAAACTCCAACACACAACTCTGCCACCTGTCACAAGCACAAGTCACGTCCAACCCTGGTGGTATCTGCTCAGTGGGGCTGGGTCTTGTATGCAGCTCTTTTTCATCCATAACTTGCTCATCAATGCCTAGTTTGGATTTTGCCAGGACCTCATCACAACCTTGTCGAGCGATGGAGAGAATAGCTGTCTTCTATTGAGAGTCAACACCCTTGATATCAATGCAGCAAGTGCCCAAATGTGGCTTCAAGGGGCCCAGTAAAACTCAAGTCAATAGACATCAAGGGGGAACCCCTCCACTAGTTAGAATCATCTACATACAGAGGATGATGGCTGTTGTTGGAGGTTATGCCCTGTGACGTCACGGTAAGAATTCCTCAGAGTGGCTTCGGAGATGAAAAAAATCATCGGCTGTTCATCAGTTATTTTCCTTCCATCGTAAAGGATGTTGACGAATCGTTGCGTAATTTCATTGACATTTCTCAGTACACAAAGATAACCTTCAGAGAGGCTGAAAAATAATCTTCCCAATTTTATTTCATAGTTTCAGATCCTTTGTGTAGCTTTGAGGATTGTATATGTGAAATGATTATTCCATATTAATTAATTAATTTAGTCTTTTTAATGTTCTCTATTTTTATTATATTTTCAGTTAAGTCAGTGTCTCTGAAAGTGCCCTTCTCAGATATTTCCAAATACCTGAAAAATCATCAGATGATCAAGCTGACAGCATTGTCAGTTGATACAAGAACAAATGAAAATTCTTTAGCAATGAAAGACATTTGTGTGATCAAACCTTCTATTGCAATAAAGGTAATAAAATCTTCAACAACTGTCAACTACTCTAATGCAGACATTAAAATTAATCAGGCCATCTTCGAGGACAAGCAGGAGTAGACCAAGTAGTTAAAGGTTTTAATATCAAGAAACATCAGGCATGCCTCTACGTGTTGCTGGCCCAGGTACAAGTCAAGTATGGAAGGAGGAGACTAAGGCTATTAGCCTTTATTAGGGGATCCGTGTTCCACCACAATTACTGACCTGATGAATTTTCTATCCAAAATTGTGATGTCACCTAGACCTGACAGTCAATGACTGTCTTCCTTTGGAGGTAAAGGAAATTCAGCAGGTCTTCCATGACCCTTAACAACTTGCACAGTGGCATAATTGAAACCCTATCATCCTGGATATTCTGTCCCCCCACCCCCCCCCCCCCCACCCTTTGCTCCTGTCAGCGAGAAGGCTCAGGAGTGTGAAAGTTTTCGAGACTTTCTTCTCCGCAGCTATCAGGTTATTGAATGAACCTCATAACTGTATTCTCCCCTTGCCTTGATGATCAAATGATTGATCATTTCACTGTCATTCTATAACTGTGCTCTTACTCTTCTTTGTATGGATGTATCCATGTTAGAGTTGACTTGCTAGTCTGATCACAAGAAGAACCTTTGTAGCAATATAATGTGACAATAGAACTTGAACTTGATGCTAATTTGAAAGGCTTATGAATGGAAAGCAAATTTCCAAGTAAGTATTAGAACAATCTCCAGTATTGAACATTAAATGTTGTACTCTTATTCTTTTGTATGAAATAAGAAATAATTACCACATGTAACACATTTGTTTCCTCAGATCCTGGGGTCTGCCATTGTGAATCATGAGATGAGTGCAGAAATCAATTTTCGGAATCCATTGTCTGAACCACTGTTTAACTGTGTCCTCAGTGTGGAAGGAATAGAATTGATTGATGGAATAGAACAAATGAGGTAAGTAGAAGTAGTTGCTGAACACACAACAGAGCAAACTAATCCCGAATGTTTGAATTCAAAAATCTCTCTGGCTTTCCTTGTAATATGTTTCTGAGTTCTTTCTCTCTAAAACATTTGCAAGCCTGAAATCAGATTCACTTGCAGCAAATCATTTGACTTTTTCTGACTATCATTGAACTGTACAGCATGGAAACAGGCCCTTCAGCCCAACTCATCCATGCTACCCAAGTTGTCCATCTGACCTAGGACCACTTCCCTGTGGTTAGCTTGTATCCTTCTCACCCTTTCCTTACCATGGACCAGTCTAAATGTCTGTCTTTTAAGTTGTATCTGACACAATAGTCACAAAGAAAGTCAACTTCAGAAGGGGCATGATGGATGAAAGAATACTAGCAAATGAAATAGCGATTCATAAGTGGACAAACTTTATAATTAGCCAAGGAAATCTATTTATTGCCTATATACTTCATTGTTAGTACTATTTGATATCTCAAAGGGTTTTTTGCCTAGATTGTTTGTCAACATGTAGTTGAAGAATTTACTTGCCTCTGTACATGGTTGGCATGTAATCTGAAATATAGGCAGTGTTCTTCTGTTCATTACAAAGGATAAATTATCCTCTTGGCTAACCTCACCACATGTTTTAATATCATGTCTACAAAATGCAAGTTCTGAACTGAAATAAATTAATCGGGGGGATATGGAAAATTAATTACTGGATTCTTATAAATCCCAATTAGTTGATTGGTGTCCCCAGAGAAGAAATCACTGCCTGGCCTGATAGGGGTTTAGTTATGACTCCAGTTCCATCCTCTGTGATTGACCTAATCTCGCACACATCGTTCTAGGCCTGAGACCTTGTAAACAATGCAATAGATGAAACCCTCAAACAGACAATAATATTTGATTCAACATCAATTTAGCTACATTCCAAATCTAATGTATGTCATAGTTTAAATCTAATAAATGTCATAATTTAATGTTGAAGATTCTTACAAAATATTTAAGAACTTCAAGGAATAAAATTGATGTCATTTGAGAGAAAAAAAAATTGGGTGGAGTAATCGATGGCTTGGGTTTTTTCCAGGAGCTTAAAGGAAAGGAGAAGAATGTAAAAAAAACTATTCCAAAAGGGCTAAAGCAAGCATGGTGTTGCGTTAAATATAGTGGTAGAATAAAGGTACTCACAATATCAGAAGAAATGTTCATAGAATTATGAGAGTAGTAATTAAACTAGGCAGTCAGAATTTTTTCCAGGGTAAAAATTGTCAAATACTAGAGGAGGTGAGAAGAAAGAAGTTTAAAGGAGATGGATGTGAGGCACAGTTTTATTTTACAGAGGGAATAGGCTGCCAGAATTAATGGTGGAAGCAGATGCAATCGCAGCATTGGAGAGGTTTTTAGATAAACACAAGATGGTGGAGGAAATAGAGAGGTGGATCATGTGCAGACAAAATAGGATTAGCTTAATTTGATCAAACATCATGGTCAAAAGGCCTGTTCCTGTGCATTGTATTCTAAATGGAATGATCGGGGAAGGAGAACATTTGTATTAATTGAAATTTATGATGGCACGCAACCTCAAGGTTGCAGACACTGGATTTCCTTCATGCAATGTTTCAGTTTCAACTTTTCTTCCTCAACTTCAAATTCTTTCACGAATTGCCCTTCCATATCCCTATTCTCACGTCCAGCCCAAAACCTGTTGGAAGTGTCTGAACTCTTCCAACTCTGTTCTTTGTTGAATGTAACATGAACCTTTGGTGGGTTCCCCCAACCCCAACCACACACCCTGTTAAGGACCTAACTCTCTCCCTAAACCTCAACACTCTGGAGCCAGATTTATAGAATCATCACAAGTCTGTGTGAGTATTGGGTTCAGTTCTGGTCACCTCATTATAGGAAGGATGTGGACGCTATAGAGAGGGTGCAGAGGAGATTTACCAGGATGTTGCCTGGATTGGAAAATACAGAATGTCTTATGAGACAAGGGTAGCAGAGCTGGGACTTTTTTCTTTGGACTGTAGAAGAATAAGAGGAGACTTAATAGAGGTCTACAAGATTATGAGAGCCAGAGATAGGATGGACAGCCAGCACCTTTTTCCCCAGGGCAGGAATAGCAAATATCAAAGGCCATATGTACAAAGTGAAGGGAGGGAAATTTAGGGGAGACATCAAGGATAAGCTTTTAAAAAAAAAAATACTCAGAATTGCCTGGAATGCCTTGCCAAGGATGGTGGTGGAGGTTGAAATATTAGTCATTTAAGAGACTTTTAGACAGAACATGGTCGGGAGGGATTAGTACTTATTTTTAAAAAAAGGAATAAGTGGGTTGGCACAACATTGAGGGCCAAAGGGCCAGTACTGTGCTGTAGTCTTCTACGTTCTTATATATTTATCTACACTAGTCCTAATTTATTCTTTGCACATTCCCATCAATGGCCCCTCTGATCCCACCTCTTTATTTTTCATCTGCACACTGTGGAGTATTGACCAAAGAACCTGTTAACATGAACATCTTTTGGATGTGGGAAGAGAACAAAGCACTCAGGAAGAAACCCATGTAGTTCTAGAAAGAGCACGTAAATTCCACACAGACAATACCAGAGGT